>NW_027136100.1:0-238477 GCF_039906515.1 Pseudorca crassidens
GAAACCGATTTCAGGAGGTAGACTGGAATTGCATTGAAAGCATAGGAAAAGAGGCAGAACGTCCAAAATGATGCACTTGGCCAAAAAGGGCGTATGCGTTTTTTCCTGAATATATTCAGGAAAAAACGCATACGCCCTTTTTGGCCAACCAAGCAAGCTTGCAAAGGAAATCTGCACTACAATGAAGTCTCACTTCCCCCCGGTCAAAAGGGCCATCTGAAAAAAGTGTAAAATCCAGAAACGCAGGACAGGCCATGGAGAACTGGGAGCCTTGTTATGCTGATGGGCGGGATGTAAATTGCCAACAGACACTCGGGAGAAGTGTATGGTGTTTCCTGAAACATCTAAAAAACAAAGCAACAGAGCCTAGGGCACTTCCACTTATGGTCCTATAGCTTAGGGAAATTAAAATCAAAAAGACACAGCCACCCCAAACATTGGGACGCCTCTGTTTACAAGAACCTCGTTTACAGTACAAGTTCAACATCGCAGAAAGTGAAAAATGGATAAAGAAGTTGTGGTATTTACTTACAAAGCAATATCACTCAGCAATGAAATCTATGTCATCAGGCCCTTAGCAGCACAATGAGTGGATTCAGGTATGATGATTCTAACTGAAATAAGTCACACAGAAAAAGAAACATCATAAGATATCAGTAATACACGGAATGTAAACTTGGCTACACAGGAACTGTATTACAGAACAGAACAGGGTCTCAAATTTAGAAAACCAACTTATGATTGCTTAAGGGGAAAGGTGAGTTGGGGTGCTGCATAAAACCAGAGATTGAAATGAGCACAGATAAAGTTCCTTAAGCCAAATATGGAATAGACAAGAGCTACTCCTTGCTCAACGAAATGGACTCAACACCCCATATTAAACGCCTAAGAATGTACCTGACTAGTAAGTATCTTAAAACCTATGGATTGCTATGTCTCTGAAAGAGAATCAAGCGTGTGTACAGGGGCATAAACGCAGCAGTGATAGGATTGGAGAGGTTCGGTGAGCAAATGAAGACCCTTTGAAGTCATATTGCATGGTACCCATTCCACGGGTTTCAACTACCCAGGTTTAAGGTATTCTTCCTTCAGCTAAAACATGCATGTGGAACCTAGAGTATGATCAACCATGTGATCGGGAGACGTGTTCAAATATGTCTCAGTTTTCGTACCCTGGTACTCGGGTGCAACATTCCAGACGCTTTACTAACACCCTCCCGACTTGGAGAGTCAGTCCCTTTAACCTCCTGTTTGGCCCAGTTTGCAATTTCTGCGGAAGATGAACAGGAATAGCGAGAACCAATGAGAGACTAGCTGGAGGTGTCTGGACGGGCAAATTTAACTCTCATTTCCCACCAGGAAGAGGAATTAACCAAAGGCTCAGCGTGCCGTGCCGGAACCAGATTAGGGCCTGAAGCCATCCTGCGGTGTTGCGGCCAGCTCAAAAGAAAGCGAGTTGAAGAAAGGAGCTCAGGGGCACTGTAATTCACAAACCTGCAGAGTTATAAATGACAGCTATCGTCCAAAAATATACTGAAGTAAGGCTGCCAAGAGGACTTGAAAGCGGGGCAGAATTGCAGGAAACCGATTTCAGGAGGCAGACTGGAATTGCATTGAAAGCATAGGAAAAGAGGCAGAACGTCCACAATGATGCACTTGGCCAAAAAGGGCGTATGCGTTTTTTCCTGAATATATTCAGGAAAAAACGCATACGCCCTTTTTGGCCAACCAAGCAAGCTTGCAAAGGAAATCTGCACTACAATGAAGTCTCACTTCCCCCCGGTCAAAAGGGCCATCTGAAAAAAGTGTAAAATCCAGAAAGGCAGGACAGGCCATGGAGAACTGGGAGCCTTGTTATGCTGATGGGCGGGATGTAAATTGCCAACAGACACTCGGGAGAAGTGTATGGTGTTTCCTGAAACATCTAAAAAACAAAGCAACAGAGCCTAGGGCACTTCCACTTATGGTCCTATAGCTTAGGGAAATTAAAATCAAAAAGACACAGCCACCCCAAAGTTTGGGACGCCTCTGTTTACAAGAACCTCGTTTACAGTACAAGTTCAACATCGCAGAAAGTGAAAAATGGATAAAGAAGTTGTGGTATTTACTTACAAAGCAATATCACTCAGCAGTGAAATCTATGTCATCAGGCCCTTAGCAGCACAATGAGTGGATTCAGGTATGATGATTCTAACTGAAATAAGTCACACAGAAAAAGAAACATCATAAGATATCAGTAATACACGGAATGTAAACTTGGCTACACAGGAACTGAATTACAGAACAGAACAGGGTCTCAAATTTAGAAAACCAACTTATGATTGCTTAAGGGGAAAGGTGAGTTGGGGTGCTGCATAAAACCAGAGATTGAAATGAGCACAGATAAAGTTCCTTAAGCCAAATATGGAATAGACAAGAGCTACTCCTTGCTCAACGAAATGGACTCAACACCGCATATTAAATGCCTAAGAATGTACCTGACTAGTAAGTATCTTAAAACCTATGGATTGCTAAGTCTCCGAAAGAGAATCAAGCGTGTGTACAGGGGCATAAACGCAGCAGTGATAGGATTGGAGAGGTTCGGTGAGCAAATGAAGACCCTTTGAAGTCATATTGCATGGTACCCATTCCACGGGTTTCAACTACCCAGGTTTAAGGTATTCTTCCTTCAGGTAAAACATGCATGTGGAACCTAGAGTATGATCAACCATGTGATCGGGAGACGTGTTCAAATATGTCTCAGTTTTCGTACCCTGGTACTCGGGTGCAACATTCCAGACGCTTTACTAACACCCTCCCGACTTGGAGAGTCAGTCCCTTTAACCTCCTGTTTGGCCCAGTTTGCAATTTCTGCGGAAGATGAACAGGAATAGCGAGAACCAATGAGAGACTAGCTGGAGGTGTCTGAACGGGCAAATTTAACTCTCATTTCCCACCAGGAAGAGGAATTAACCAAAGGCTCAGCGTGCCGTGCCGGAACCAGATTAGGGCCTGAAGCCATCCTGCGGTGTTGCGGCCAGCTCAAAAGAAAGCGAGTTGAAGAAAGGAGCTCAGGGGCACTGTAATTCACAAACCTGCAGAGTTATAAATGACAGCTATCGTCCAAAAATATACTGAAGTAAGGCTGCCAAGAGGACTTGAAAGCGGGGCAGAATTGCAGGAAACCGATTTCAGGAGGTAGACTGGAATTGCATTGAAAGCATAGGAAAAGAGGCAGAACGTCCACAATGATGCACTTGGCCAAAAAGGGCGTATGCGTTTTTTCCTGAATATATTCAGGAAAAAACGCATACGCCCTTTTTGGCCAACCAAGCAAGCTTGCAAAGGAAATCTGCACTACAATGAAGTCTCACTTCCCCCCGGTCAAAAGGGCCATCTGAAAAAAGTGTAAAATCCAGAACGGCAGGACAGGCCATGGAGAACTGGGAGCCTTGTTACGCTGATGGGCGGGATGTAAATTGCCAACAGACACTCCGGAGAAGTGTATGGTGTTTCCTGAAACATCTAAAAAACAAAGCAACAGAGCCTAGGGCACTTCCACTTATGGTCCTATAGCTTAGGGAAATTAAAATCAAAAAGACACAGCCACCCCAAACATTGGGACGCCTCTGTTTACAAGAACCTCGTTTACAGTACAAGTTCAACATCGCAGAAAGTGAAAAATGGATAAAGAAGTTGTGGTATTTACTTACAAAGCAATATCACTCAGCAATGAAATCTATGTCATCAGGCCCTTAGCAGCACAATGAGTGGATTCAGGTATGATGATTCTAACTGAAATAAGTCACACAGAAAAAGAAACATCATAAGATATCAGTAATACACGGAATGTAAACTTGGCTACACAGGAACTGTATTACAGAACAGAACAGGGTCTCAAATTTAGAAAAGCAACTTATGCTTGCTTAAGGGTAAAGGTGAGTTGGGGTGCTGCATAAAACCAGAGATTGAAATGAGCACAGATAAAGTTCCTTAAGCCAAATATGGAATAGACAAGAGCTACTCCTTGCTCAACGAAATGGACTCAACACCGCATATTAAACGCCTAAGAATGTACCTGACTAGTAAGTATCTTAAAACCTATGGATTGCTATGTCTCTGAAAGAGAATCAAGCATGTGTACAGGGGCATAAACGCAGCAGTGATAGGATTGGAGAGGTTCGGTGAGCAAATGAAGACCCTTTGAAGTCATATTGCATGGTACCCATTCCACGGGTTTCAACTACCCAGGTTTAAGGTATTCTTCCTTCAGCTAAAACATGCATGTGGAACCTAGAGTATGATCAACCATGTGATCGGGAGACGTGTTCAAATATGTCTCAGTTTTCGTACCCTGGTACTCGGGTGCAACATTCCAGACGCTTTACTAACACCCTCCCGACTTGGAGAGTCAGTCCCTTTAACCTCCTGTTTGGCCCAGTTTGCAATTTCTGCGGAAGATGAACAGGAATAGCGAGAACCAATGAGAGACTAGCTGGAGGTGTCTGGACGGGCAAATTTAACTCTCATTTCCCACCAGGAAGAGGAATTAACCAAAGGCTCAGCGTGCCGTGCCGGAACCAGATTAGGGCCTGAAGCCATCCTGCGGTGTTGCGGCCAGCTCAAAAGAAAGCGAGTTGAAGAAAGGAGCTCAGGGGCACTGTAATTCACAAACCTGCAGAGTTATAAATGACAGCTATCGTCCAAAAATATACTGAAGTAAGGCTGCCAAGAGGACTTGAAAGCGGGGCAGAATTGCAGGAAACCGATTTCAGGAGGCAGACTGGAATTGCATTGAAAGCATAGGAAAAGAGGCAGAACGTCCACAATGATGCACTTGGCCAAAAAGGGCGTATGCGTTTTTTCCTGAATATATTCAGGAAAAAACGCATACGCCCTTTTTGGCCAACCAAGCAAGCTTGCAAAGGAAATCTGCACTACAATGAAGTCTCACTTCCCCCCGGTCAAAAGGGCCATCTGAAAAAAGTGTAAAATCCAGAAAGGCAGGACAGGCCATGGAGAACTGGGAGCCTTGTTATGCTGATGGGCGGGATGTAAATTGCCAACAGACACTCGGGAGAAGTGTATGGTGTTTCCTGAAACATCTAAAAAACAAAGCAACAGAGCCTAGGGCACTTCCACTTATGGTCCTATAGCTTAGGGAAATTAAAATCAAAAAGACACAGCCACCCCAAAGTTTGGGACGCCTCTGTTTACAAGAACCTCGTTTACAGTACAAGTTCAACATCGCAGAAAGTGAAAAATGGATAAAGAAGTTGTGGTATTTACTTACAAAGCAATATCACTCAGCAGTGAAATCTATGTCATCAGGCCCTTAGCAGCACAATGAGTGGATTCAGGTATGATGATTCTAACTGAAATAAGTCACACAGAAAAAGAAACATCATAAGATATCAGTAATACACGGAATGTAAACTTGGCTACACAGGAACTGAATTACAGAACAGAACAGGGTCTCAAATTTAGAAAACCAACTTATGATTGCTTAAGGGGAAAGGTGAGTTGGGGTGCTGCATAAAACCAGAGATTGAAATGAGCACAGATAAAGTTCCTTAAGCCAAATATGGAATAGACAAGAGCTACTCCTTGCTCAACGAAATGGACTCAACACCGCATATTAAATGCCTAAGAATGTACCTGACTAGTAAGTATCTTAAAACCTATGGATTGCTAAGTCTCCGAAAGAGAATCAAGCGTGTGTACAGGGGCATAAACGCAGCAGTGATAGGATTGGAGAGGTTCGGTGAGCAAATGAAGACCCTTTGAAGTCATATTGCATGGTACCCATTCCACGGGTTTCAACTACCCAGGTTTAAGGTATTCTTCCTTCAGGTAAAACATGCATGTGGAACCTAGAGTATGATCAACCATGTGATCGGGAGACGTGTTCAAATATGTCTCAGTTTTCGTACCCTGGTACTCGGGTGCAACATTCCAGACGCTTTACTAACACCCTCCCGACTTGGAGAGTCAGTCCCTTTAACCTCCTGTTTGGCCCAGTTTGCAATTTCTGCGGAAGATGAACAGGAATAGCGAGAACCAATGAGAGACTAGCTGGAGGTGTCTGAACGGGCAAATTTAACTCTCATTTCCCACCAGGAAGAGGAATTAACCAAAGGCTCAGCGTGCCGTGCCGGAACCAGATTAGGGCCTGAAGCCATCCTGCGGTGTTGCGGCCAGCTCAAAAGAAAGCGAGTTGAAGAAAGGAGCTCAGGGGCACTGTAATTCACAAACCTGCAGAGTTATAAATGACAGCTATCGTCCAAAAATATACTGAAGTAAGGCTGCCAAGAGGACTTGAAAGCGGGGCAGAATTGCAGGAAACCGATTTCAGGAGGTAGACTGGAATTGCATTGAAAGCATAGGAAAAGAGGCAGAACGTCCACAATGATGCACTTGGCCAAAAAGGGCGTATGCGTTTTTTCCTGAATATATTCAGGAAAAAACGCATACGCCCTTTTTGGCCAACCAAGCAAGCTTGCAAAGGAAATCTGCACTACAATGAAGTCTCACTTCCCCCCGGTCAAAAGGGCCATCTGAAAAAAGTGTAAAATCCAGAACGGCAGGACAGGCCATGGAGAACTGGGAGCCTTGTTACGCTGATGGGCGGGATGTAAATTGCCAACAGACACTCCGGAGAAGTGTATGGTGTTTCCTGAAACATCTAAAAAACAAAGCAACAGAGCCTAGGGCACTTCCACTTATGGTCCTATAGCTTAGGGAAATTAAAATCAAAAAGACACAGCCACCCCAAACATTGGGACGCCTCTGTTTACAAGAACCTCGTTTACAGTACAAGTTCAACATCGCAGAAAGTGAAAAATGGATAAAGAAGTTGTGGTATTTACTTACAAAGCAATATCACTCAGCAATGAAATCTATGTCATCAGGCCCTTAGCAGCACAATGAGTGGATTCAGGTATGATGATTCTAACTGAAATAAGTCACACAGAAAAAGAAACATCATAAGATATCAGTAATACACGGAATGTAAACTTGGCTACACAGGAACTGTATTACAGAACAGAACAGGGTCTCAAATTTAGAAAAGCAACTTATGCTTGCTTAAGGGTAAAGGTGAGTTGGGGTGCTGCATAAAACCAGAGATTGAAATGAGCACAGATAAAGTTCCTTAAGCCAAATATGGAATAGACAAGAGCTACTCCTTGCTCAACGAAATGGACTCAACACCGCATATTAAACGCCTAAGAATGTACCTGACTAGTAAGTATCTTAAAACCTATGGATTGCTATGTCTCTGAAAGAGAATCAAGCATGTGTACAGGGGCATAAACGCAGCAGTGATAGGATTGGAGAGGTTCGGTGAGCAAATGAAGACCCTTTGAAGTCATATTGCATGGTACCCATTCCACGGGTTTCAACTACCCAGGTTTAAGGTATTCTTCCTTCAGCTAAAACATGCATGTGGAACCTAGAGTATGATCAACCATGTGATCGGGAGACGTGTTCAAATATGTCTCAGTTTTCGTACCCTGGTACTCGGGTGCAACATTCCAGACGCTTTACTAACACCCTCCCGACTTGGAGAGTCAGTCCCTTTAACCTCCTGTTTGGCCCAGTTTGCAATTTCTGCGGAAGATGAACAGGAATAGCGAGAACCAATGAGAGACTAGCTGGAGGTGTCTGGACGGGCAAATTTAACTCTCATTTCCCACCAGGAAGAGGAATTAACCAAAGGCTCAGCGTGCCGTGCCGGAACCAGATTAGGGCCTGAAGCCATCCTGCGGTGTTGCGGCCAGCTCAAAAGAAAGCGAGTTGAAGAAAGGAGCTCAGGGGCACTGTAATTCACAAACCTGCAGAGTTATAAATGACAGCTATCGTCCAAAAATATACTGAAGTAAGGCTGCCAAGAGGACTTGAAAGCGGGGCAGAATTGCAGGAAACCGATTTCAGGAGGTAGACTGGAATTGCATTGAAAGCATAGGAAAAGAGGCAGAACGTCCACAATGATGCACTTGGCCAAAAAGGGCGTATGCGTTTTTTCCTGAATATATTCAGGAAAAAACGCATACGCCCTTTTTGGCCAACCAAGCAAGCTTGCAAAGGAAATCTGCACTACAATGAAGTCTCACTTCCCCCCGGTCAAAAGGGCCATCTGAAAAAAGTGTAAAATCCAGAAAGGCAGGACAGGCCATGGAGAACTGGGAGCCTTGTTATGCTGATGGGCGGGATGTAAATTGCCAGCAGACACTCGGGAGAAGTGTATGGTGTTTCCTGAAACATCTAAAAAACAAAGCAACAGAGCCTAGGGCACTTCCACTTATGGTCCTATAGCTTAGGGAAATTAAAATCAAAAAGACACAGCCACCCCAAACATTGGGACGCCTCTGTTTACAAGAACCTCGTTTACAGTACAAGTTCAACATCGCAGAAAGTGAAAAATGGATAAAGAAGTTGTGGTATTTACTTACAAAGCAATATCACTCAGCAATGAAATCTATGTCATCAGGCCCTTAGCAGCACAATGAGTGGATTCAGGTATGATGATTCTAACTGAAATAAGTCACACAGAAAAAGAAACATCATAAGATATCAGTAATACACGGAATGTAAACTTGGCTACACAGGAACTGTATTACAGAACAGAACAGGGTCTCAAATTTAGAAAAGCAACTTATGCTTGCTTAAGGGTAAAGGTGAGTTGGGGTGCTGCATAAAACCAGAGATTGAAATGAGCACAGATAAAGTTCCTTAAGCCAAATATGGAATAGACAAGAGCTACTCCTTGCTCAACGAAATGGACTCAACACCGCATATTAAACGCCTAAGAATGTACCTGACTAGTAAGTATCTTAAAACCTATGGATTGCTATGTCTCTGAAAGAGAATCAAGCATGTGTACAGGGGCATAAACGCAGCAGTGATAGGATTGGAGAGGTTCGGTGAGCAAATGAAGACCCTTTGAAGTCATATTGCATGGTACCCATTCCACGGGTTTCAACTACCCAGGTTTAAGGTATTCTTCCTTCAGCTAAAACATGCATGTGGAACCTAGAGTATGATCAACCATGTGATCGGGAGACGTGTTCAAATATGTCTCAGTTTTCGTACCCTGGTACTCGGGTGCAACATTCCAGACGCTTTACTAACACCCTCCCGACTTGGAGAGTCAGTCCCTTTAACCTCCTGTTTGGCCCAGTTTGCAATTTCTGCGGAAGATGAACAGGAATAGCGAGAACCAATGAGAGACAAGCTGGAGGTGTCTGGACGGGCAAATTTAACTCTCATTTCCCACCAGGAAGAGGAATTAACCAAAGGCTCAGCGTGCCGTGCCGGAACCAGATTAGGGCCTGAAGCCATCCTGCGGTGTTGCGGCCAGCTCAAAAGAAAGCGAGTTGAAGAAAGGAGCTCAGGGGCACTGTAATTCACAAACCTGCAGAGTTATAAATGACAGCTATCGTCCAAAAATATACTGAAGTAAGGCTGCCAAGAGGACTTGAAAGCGGGGCAGAATTGCAGGAAACCGATTTCAGGAGGTAGACTGGAATTGCATTGAAAGCATAGGAAAAGAGGCAGAACGTCCACAATGATGCACTTGGCCAAAAAGGGCGTATGCGTTTTTTCCTGAATATATTCAGGAAGAAACGCATACGCCCTTTTTGGCCAACCAAGCAAGCTTGCAAAGGAAATCTGCACTACAATGAAGTCTCACTTCCCCCCGGTCAAAAGGGCCATCTGAAAAAAGTGTAAAATCCAGAAAGACAGGACAGGCCATGGAGAACTGGGAGCCTTGTTATGCTGATGGGCGGGATGTAAATTGCCAACAGACACTCGGGAGAAGTGTATGGTGTTTCCTGAAACATCTAAAAAACAAAGCAACAGAGCCTAGGGCACTTCCACTTATGGTCCTATAGCTTAGGGAAATTAAAATCAAAAAGACACAGCCACCCCAAAGTTTGGGACGCCTCTGTTTACAAGAACCTCGTTTACAGTACAAGTTCAACATCGCAGAAAGTGAAAAATGGATAAAGAAGTTGTGGTATTTACTTACAAAGCAATATCACTCAGCAGTGAAATCTATGTCATCAGGCCCTTAGAAGCACAATGAGTGGATTCAGGTATGATGATTCTAACTGAAATAAGTCACACAGAAAAAGAAACATCATAAGATATCAGTAATACACGGAATGTAAACTTGGCTACACAGGAACTGAATTACAGAACAGAACAGGGTCTCAAATTTAGAAAACCAACTTATGCTTGCTTAAGGGGAAAGGTGAGTTGGGGTGCTGCATAAAACCAGAGATTGAAATGAGCACAGATAAAGTTCCTTAAGCCAAATATGGAATAGACAAGAGCTACTCCTTGCTCAACGAAATGGACCCAACACCGCATATTAAATGCCTAAGAATGTACCTGACTAGTAAGTATCTTAAAACCTATGGATTGCTATGTCTCCGAAAGAGAATCAAGCGTGTGTACAGGGGCATAAACGCAGCAGTGATAGGTTTGGAGAGGTTCGGTGAGCAAATGAAGACCCTTTGAAGTCATATTGCATGGTACCCATTCCACGGGTTTCAACTACCCAGGTTTAAGGTATTCTTCCTTCAGGTAAAACATTCATGTGGAACCTAGAGTATGATCAACCATGTGATCGGGAGACGTGTTCAAATATGTCTCAGTTGTCGTACCCTGGTACTCGGGTGCAACATTCCAGACGCTTTACTAACACCCTCCCGACTTGGAGAGTCAGTCCCTTTAACCTCCTGTTTGGCCCAGTTTGCAATTTCTGCGGAAGATGAACAGGAATAGCGAGAACCAATGAGAGACTAGCTGGAGGTGTCTGGACGGGCAAATTTAACTCTCATTTCCCACCAGGAAGAGGAATTAACCAAAGGCTCAGCGTGCCGTGCCGGAACCAGATTAGGTCCTGAAGCCATCCTGCGGTGTTGCGGCCAGCTCAAAAGAAAGCGAGTTGAAGAAAGGAGCTCAATGGCACTGTAATTCACAAACCTGCAGACTTATAAATGACAGCTATCGTCCAAAAATATACTGAAGTAAGGCTGCCAAGAGGACTTGAAAGCGGGGCAGAATTGCAGGAAACCGATTTCAGGAGGTAGACTGGAATTGCATTGAAAGCATAGGAAAAGAGGCAGAACGTCCACAATGATGCACTTGGCCATAAAGGGCGTATGCGTTTTTTCCTGAATATATTCAGGAAGAAACGCATACGCCCGTTTTGGCCAACCAAGCAAGCTTGCAAAGGAAATCTGCACTACAATGAAGTCTCACTTCCCCCCGGTCAAAAGGGCCATCTGAAAAAAGTGTAAAATCCAGAAAGGCAGGACAGGCCATGGAGAACTGGGAGCCTTGTTATGCTGATGGGCGGGATGTAAATTGCCAACAGACACTCGGGAGAAGTGTATGGTGTTTCCTGAAACATCTAAAAAACAAAGCAACAGAGCCTAGGGCACTTCCACTTATGGTCCTATAGCTTAGGGAAATTAAAATCAAAAAGACACAGCCACCCCAAAGTTTGGGACGCCTTTGTTTACAAGAACCTCGTTTACAGTACAAGTTCAACATCGCAGAAAGTGAAAAATGGATAAAGAAGTTGTGGTATTTACTTACAAAGCAATATCACTCAGCAATGAAATCTATGTCATCAGGCCCTTAGCAGCACAATGAGTGGATTCAGGTATGATGATTCTAACTGAAATAAGTCACACAGAAAAAGAAACATCATAAGATATCAGTAATACACGGAATGTAAACTTGGCTACACAGGAACTGTATTACAGAACAGAACAGGGTCTCAAATTTAGAAAAGCAACTTATGCTTGCTTAAGGGTAAAGGTGAGTTGGGGTGCTGCATAAAACCAGAGATTGAAATGAGCACAGATAAAGTTCCTTAAGCCAAATATGGAATAGACAAGAGCTACTCCTTGCTCAACGAAATGGACTCAACACCCCATATTAAACGCCTAAGAATGTACCTGACTAGTAAGTATCTTAAAACCTATGGATTGCTATATCTCTGAAAGAGAATCAAGCATGTGTACAGGGGCATAAACGCAGCAGTGATAGGATTGGAGAGGTTCGGTGAGCAAATGAAGACCCTTTGAAGTCATATTGCATGGTACCCATTCCACGGGTTTCAACTACCCAGGTTTAAGGTATTCTTCCTTCAGGTAAAACATGCATGTGGAACCTAGAGTATGATCAACCATGTGATCGGGAGACGTGTTCAAATATGTCTCAGTTTTCGTACCCTGGTACTCGGGTGCAACATTCCAGACGCTTTACTAACACCCTCCCGACTTGGAGAGTCAGTCCCTTTAACCTCCTGTTTGGCCCAGTTTGCAATTTCTGCGGAAGATGAACAGGAATAGCGAGAACCAATGAGAGACTAGCTGGAGGTGTCTGGACGGGCAAATTTAACTCTCATTTCCCACCAGGAAGAGGAATTAACCAAAGGCTCAGCGTGCCGTGCCGGAACCAGATTAGGGCCTGAAGCCATCCTGCGGTGTTGCGGCCAGCTCAAAAGAAAGCGAGTTGAAGAAAGGAGCTCAGGGGCACTGTAATTCACAAACCTGCAGAGTTATAAATGACAGCTATCGTCCAAAAATATACTGAAGTAAGGCTGCCAAGAGGACTTGAAAGCGGGGCAGAATTGCAGGAAACCGATTTCAGGAGGTAGACTGGAATTGCATTGAAAGCATAGGAAAAGAGGCAGAACGTCCACAATGATGCACTTGGCCAAAAAGGGCGTATGCGTTTTTTCCTGAATATATTCAGGAAGAAACGCATACGCCCTTTTTGGCCAACCAAGCAAGCTTGCAAAGGAAATCTGCACTACAATGAAGTCTCACTTCCCCCCGGTCAAAAGGGCCATCTGAAAAAAGTGTAAAATCCAGAAAGACAGGACAGGCCATGGAGAACTGGGAGCCTTGTTATGCTGATGGGTGGGATGTAAATTGCCAACAGACACTCGGGAGAAGTGTATGGTGTTTCCTGAAACATCTAAAAAACAAAGCAACAGAGCCTAGGGCACTTCCACTTATGGTCCTATAGCTTAGGGAAATTAAAATCAAAAAGACACAGCCACCCCAAAGTTTGGGACGCCTCTGTTTACAAGAACCTCGTTTACAGTACAAGTTCAACATCGCAGAAAGTGAAAAATGGATAAAGAAGTTGTGGTATTTACTTACAAAGCAATATCACTCAGCAGTGAAATCTATGTCATCAGGCCCTTAGAAGCACAATGAGTGGATTCAGGTATGATGATTCTAACTGAAATAAGTCACACAGAAAAAGAAACATCATAAGATATCAGTAATACACGGAATGTAAACTTGGCTACACAGGAACTGAATTACAGAACAGAACAGGGTCTCAAATTTAGAAAACCAACTTATGCTTGCTTAAGGGTAAAGGTGAGTTGGGGTGCTGCATAAAACCAGAGATTGAAATGAGCACAGATAAAGTTCCTTAAGCCAAATATGGAATAGACAAGAGCTACTCCTTGCTCAACGAAATGGACCCAACACCGCATATTAAATGCCTAAGAATGTACCTGACTAGTAAGTATCTTAAAACCTATGGATTGCTATGTCTCCGAAAGAGAATCAAGCGTGTGTACAGGGGCATAAACGCAGCAGTGATAGGTTTGGAGAGGTTCGGTGAGCAAATGAAGACCCTTTGAAGTCATATTGCATGGTACCCATTCCACGGGTTTCAACTACCCAGGTTTAAGGTATTCTTCCTTCAGGTAAAACATGCATGTGGAACCTAGAGTATGATCAACCATGTGATCGGGAGACGTGTTCAAATATGTCTCAGTTGTCGTACCCTGGTACTCGGGTGCAACATTCCAGACGCTTTACTAACACCCTCCCGACTTGGAGAGTCAGTCCCTTTAACCTCCTGTTTGGCCCAGTTTGCAATTTCTGCGGAAGATGAACAGGAATAGCGAGAACCAATGAGAGACTAGCTGGAGGTGTCTGGACGGGCAAATTTAACTCTCATTTCCCACCAGGAAGAGGAATTAACCAAAGGCTCAGCGTGCCGTGCCGGAACCAGATTAGGTCCTGAAGCCATCCTGCGGTGTTGCGGCCAGCTCAAAAGAAAGCGAGTTGAAGAAAGGAGCTCAATGGCACTGTAATTCACAAACCTGCAGACTTATAAATGACAGCTATCGTCCAAAAATATACTGAAGTAAGGCTGCCAAGAGGACTTGAAAGCGGGGCAGAATTGCAGGAAACCGATTTCAGGAGGTAGACTGGAATTGCATTGAAAGCATAGGAAAAGAGGCAGAACGTCCACAATGATGCACTTGGCCATAAAGGGCGTATGCGTTTTTTCCTGAATATATTCAGGAAGAAACGCATACGCCCGTTTTGGCCAACCAAGCAAGCTTGCAAAGGAAATCTGCACTACAATGAAGTCTCACTTCCCCCCGGTCAAAAGGGCCATCTGAAAAAAGTGTAAAATCCAGAAAGGCAGGACAGGCCATGGAGAACTGGGAGCCTTGTTATGCTGATGGGCGGGATGTAAATTGCCAACAGACACTCGGGAGAAGTGTATGGTGTTTCCTGAAACATCTAAAAAACAAAGCAACAGAGCCTAGGGCACTTCCACTTATGGTCCTATAGCTTAGGGAAATTAAAATCAAAAAGACACAGCCACCCCAAAGTTTGGGACGCCTCTGTTTACAAGAACCTCGTTTACAGTACAAGTTCAACATTGCAGAAAGTGAAAAATGGATAAAGAAGTTGTGGTATTTACTTACAAAGCAATATCACTCAGCAATGAAATCTATGTCATCAGGCCCTTAGCAGCACAATGAGTGGATTAAGGTATGATGATTCTAACTGAAATAAGTCACACAGAAAAAGAAACATCATAAGATATCAGTAATACACGGAATGTAAACTTGGCTACACAGGAACTGAATTACAGAACAGAACAGGGTCTCAAATTTAGAAAACCAACTTATGCTTGCTTAAGGGTAAAGGTGAGTTGGGGTGCTGCATAAAACCAGAGATTGAAATGAGCACAGATAAAGTTCCTTAAGCCAAATATGGAATAGACAAGAGCTACTCCTTGCTCAACGAAATGGACTCAACACCACATATTAAACCCCTAAGAATGTACCTGACTAGTAAGTATCTTAAAACCTATGGATTGCTATGTCTCCAAAAGAGAATCAAGCGTGTGTACAGGGGCATAAACGCAGCAGTGATAGGATTGGAGAGGTTCGGTGAGCAAATGAAGACCCTTTGAAGTCATATTGCATGGTACCCATTCCACGGGTTTCAACTACCCAGGTTTAAGGTATTCTTCCTTCAGCTAAAACATGCATGTGGAACCTAGAGTATGATCAACCATGTGATCGGGAAATGTGTTCAAATATGTCTCAGTTTTCGTACCCTGGAACTCAGGTGCAAGATTCCAGACGCTTTACTAACACCCTCCCGACTTGGAGAGTCAGTCCCTTTAACCTCCTGTTTGGCCCAGTTTGCAAATTCTGCGGAAGATGAACAGGAATAGCGAGAACCAATGAGAGACTAGCTGGAGGTGTCTGGACGGGCAAATTTAACTCTCATTTCCCACCAGGAAGAGGAATTAACCAAAGGCTCAGCGTGCCGTGCCGGAACCAGATTAGGGCCTGAAGCCATCCTGCGGTGTTGCGGCCAGCTCAAAAGAAAGCGAGTTGAAGAAAGGAGCTCAGGGGCACTGTAATTCACAAACCTGCAGAGTTATAAATGACAGCTATCGTCCAAAAATATACTGAAGTAAGGCTGCCAAGAGGACTTGAAAGTGGGGCAGAATTGCAGGAAACCGATTTCAGGAGGTAGACTGGAATTGCATTGAAAGCATAGGAAAAGAGGCAGAACGTCCACAATGATGCACTTGGCCAAAAAGGGCGTACGCGTTTTTTCCTGAATATATTCAGGAAAAAGACGCATACGCCCTTTTTGGCCAACCAAGCAAACTTGCAAAGGAAATCTGCACTACAATGAAGTCTCACTTCCCCCCGGTCAAAAGGGCCATCTGAAAAAAGTGTAAAATCCAGAAAGGCAGGACAGGCCATGGAGAACTGGGAGCCTTGTTATGCTGATGGGCGGGATGTAAATTGCCAACAGACACTCGGGAGAAGTGTATGGTGTTTCCTGAAACATCTAAAAAACAAAGCAACAGAGCCTAGGGCACTTCCACTTATGGTCCTATAGCTTAGGGAAATTAAAATCAAAAAGACACAGCCACCCCAAAGTTTGGGACGCCTCTGTTTACAAGAACCTCGTTTACAGTACAAGTTCAACATCGCAGAAAGTGAAAAATGGATAAAGAACTTGTGGTACTTACGTACAATGCAGTATCACTCAACAATGAAATCTATGTCATCAGGCCCGTAGCAGCATAATGAGTGGATTCAGGTACGATGATTCTAACTGAAATAAGTCACACAGAAAAAGAAACATCATAAGATATCACTAATACACGGAATGTAAACTTGGCTACACAGGAACTGAATTCCAAAACAGAACAGGGTCTCAAATTTAGAAAACCAACTTATGCTTGCTTAAGGGGAAAGGTGAGTTGGGGTGCTGCATAAAACCAGACATTGAAATGAGCACAGATAAAGTTCCTTAAGCCAAATATGGAATAGCAAGAGCTACTCCTTGCTCAATGAAATGGACTCAACACCCCATATTAAACGCCTAAGAATGTACCTGACTAGTAAGTATCTTAAAACCTATGGATTGCTATGTCTCCGAAAGAGAATCAAGCATGTGTACAGGGGCATAAACGCAGCAGTGATAGGATTGGAGAGGTTCGGTGAGCAAATGAAGACCCTTTGAAGTCATATTGCATGGTACCCATTCCACGGGTTTCAACTACCCAGGTTTAAGGTATTCTTCCTTCAGCTAAAACATGCATGTGGAACCTAGAGTATGATCAACCATGTGATCGGGAGACGTGTTCAAATATGTCTCAGTTTTCGTACCCTGGTACTCAGGTGCAACATTCCAGACGCTTTACTAACACCCTCCCGACTTGGAGAGTCAGTCCCTTTAACCTCCTGTTTGGCCCAGTTTGCAATTTCTGCGGAAGATGAACAGGAATAGCGAGAACCAATGAGAGACTCGCTGGAGGTGTCTGGACGGGCAAATTTAACTCTCATTTCCCACCAGGAAGAGGAATTAACCAAAGGCTCAGCGTGCCGTGCCAGAACCAGATTAGGGCCTGAAGCCATCCTGCGGTGTTGCGGCCAGCTCAAAAGAAAGCGAGTTGAAGAAAGAAGCTCAGGGGCACTGTAATTCACAAACCTGCAGAGTTATAAATGACAGCTATCGTCCAAAAATATACTGAAGTAAGGCTGCCAAGAGGACTTGAAAGCGGGGCAGAATTGCAGGAAACCGATTTCAGGAGGTAGACTGGAATTGCATTGAAAGCATAGGAAAAGAGGCAGAACGTCCACAAGGATGCACTTGGCCAAAAAGGGCGTATGCGTTTTTTCCTGAATATATTCAGGAAAAAACGCATACGCCCTTTTTGGCCAACCAAGCAAGCTTGCAAAGGAAATCTGCACTACAATGAAGTCTCACTTCCCCCCGGTCAAAAGGGCCATCTGAAAAAAGTGTAAAATCCAGAAAGGCAGGACAGGCCATGGAGAACTGGGAGCCTTGTTATGCTGATGGGCGGGATGTAAATTGCCAACAGACACTCGGGAGAAGTGTATGGTGTTTCCTGAAACATCTAAAATACAAAGCAACAGAGCCTAGGGCACTTCCACTTATGGTCCTATAGCTTAGGGAAATTAAAATCAAAAAGACACAGCCACCCCAAAGTTTGGGACGCCTCTGTTTACAAGAACCTCGTTTACAGTACAAGTTCAACATCGCAGAAAGTGAAAAATGGATAAAGAAGTTGTGGTATTTACTTACAAAGCAATATCACTCAGCAATGAAATCTATGTCATCAGGCCCTTAGCAGCACAATGAGTGGATTCAGGTATGATGATTCTAACTGAAATAAGTCACACAGAAAAAGAAACATCATAAGATATCAGTAATACACGGAATGTAAACTTGGCTACACAGGAACTGAATTACAGAACAGAACAGGGTCTCAAATTTAGAAAACCAACTTATGCTTGCTTAAGGGTAAAGGTGAGTTGGGGTGCTGCATAAAACCAGAGATTGAAATGAGCACAGATAAAGTTCCTTAAGCCAAATATGGAATAGACAAGAGCTACCCCTTGCTCAACGAAATGGACTCAACACCGCATATTAAATGCCTAAGAATGTACCTGACTAGTAAGTATCTTAAAACCTATGGATTACTATGTCTCCAAAAGAGAATCAAGCATGTGTACAGGGGCATAAAAGCAGCAGTGATAGGATTGGAGAGGTTCGGTGAGCAAATGAAGACCCTTTGAAGTCATATTGCATGGTACCCATTCCACGGGTTTCAACTACCCAGGTTTAAGGTATTCTTCCTTCAGCTAAAACATGCATGTGGAACCTAGAGTATGATCAACCATGTGATCGGGAGACGTGTTAAAATATGTCTCAGTTTTCGTACCCTGGTACTCGGGTGCAACATTCCAGACGCTTTACTAACACCCTCCCGACTTGGAGAGTCAGTCCCTTTAACCTCCTGTTTGGCCCAGTTTGCAATTTCTGCGGAAGATGAACAGGAATAGCGAGAACCAATGAGAGACTAGCTGGAGGTGTCTGGACGGGCAAATTTAACTCTCATTTCCCACCAGGAAGAGGAATTAACCAAAGGCTCAGCGTGCCGTGCCGGAACCAGATTAGGGCCTGAAGCCATCCTGCGGTGTTGCGGCCAGCTCAAAAGAAAGCGAGTTGAAGAAAGGAGCTCAGGGGCACTGTAATTCACAAACCTGCAGAGTTATAAATGACAGCTATCGTCCAAAAATATACTGAAGTAAGGCTGCCAAGAGGACTTGAAAGCGGGGCAGAATTGCAGGAAACCGATTTCAGGAGGTAGACTGGAATTGCATTGAAAGCATAGGAAAAGAGGCAGAACGTCTACAATGATGCACTTGGCCAAAAAGGGCGTATGCGTTTTTTCCTGAATATATTCAGGAAAAAACGCATACGCCCTTTTTGGCCAACCAAGCAAGCTTGCAAAGGAAATCTGCACTACAATGAAGTCTCACTTCCCCCCGGTCAAAAGGGCCATCTGAAAAAAGTGTAAAATCCAGAAAGGCAGGACAGGCCATGGAGAACTGGGAGCCTTGTTATGCTGATGGGCGGGATGTAAATTGCCAACAGACACTCGGGAGAAGTGTATGGTGTTTCCTGAAACATCTAAAAAACAAAGCAACAGAGCCTAGGGCACTTCCACTTATGGTCCTATAGCTTAGGGAAATTAAAATCAAAAAGACACAGCCACCCCAAAGTTTGGGACGCCTCTGTTTACAAGAACCTCGTGTACAGTACAAGTTCAACATCGCAGAAAGTGAAAAATGGATAAAGAAGTTGTGGTATTTACTTACAAAGCAATATCACTCAGCAATGAAATCTATGTCATCAGGCCCTTAGCAGCAGAATGAGTGGTTTCAGGTATGATGATTCTAACTGAAATAAGTCACACAGAAAAAGAAACATCATAAGATATCAGTAATACACGGAATGTAAACTTGGCTACACAGGAACTGAATTACAGAACAGAACAGGGTCTCAAATTTAGAAAACCAACTTATGCTTGCTTAAGGGTAAAGGTGAGTTGGGGTGCTGCATAAAACCAGAGATTGAAATGAGCACAGATAAAGTTCCTTAAGCCAAATATGGAATAGACAAGAGCTACTCCTTGCTCAACGAAATGTACTCAACACCGCATATTAAATGCCTAAGAATGTACCTGACTAGTAAGTATCTTAAAACCTATGGATTGCTATGTCTCTGAAAGAGAATCAAGCATGTGTACAGGGGCATAAACGCAGCAGTGATAGGATTGGAGAGGTTCGGTGAGCAAATGAAGACCCTTTGAAGTCATATTGCATGGTACCCATTCCACGGGTTTCAACTACCCAGTTTTAAGGTATTCTTCCTTCAGCTAAAACATGCATGTGGAACCTAGAGTATGATCAACCATGTGATCGGGAGACGTGTTCAAATATGTCTCAGTTTTCGTACCCTGGTACTCGGGTGCAACATTCCAGATGCTTTACTAACACCCTCCCGACTTGGAGAGTCAGTCCCTTTAACCTCCTGTTTGGCCCAGTTTGCAATTTCTGCGGAAGATGAACAGGAATAGGGAGAACCAATGAGAGACTAGCTGGAGGTGTCTGGACGGGCAAATTTAACTCTCATTTCCCACCAGGAAGAGGAATTAAACAAAGGCTCAGTGTGCCGTGCCGGAACCAGATTAGGGCCTGAAGCCATCCTGCGGTGTTGCGGCCAGCTCAAAAGAAAGCGAGTTGAAGAAAGGAGCTCAGGGGCACTGTAATTCACAAACCTGCAGAGTTATAAATGACAGCTATCGTCCAAAAATATACTGAAGTAAGGCTGCCAAGAGGACTTGAAAGCGGGGCAGAATTGCAGGAAACCGATTTCAGGAGGTAGACTGGAATTGCATTGAAAGCATAGGAAAAGAGGCAGAACGTCCACAATGATGCACTTGGCCAAAAAGGGCGTATGCGTTTTTTCCTGAATATATTCAGGAAAAAACGCATACGCCCTTTTTGGCCAACCAAGCAAGCTTGCAAAGGAAATCTGCACTACAATGAAGTCTCACTTCCCCCTGGTCAAAAGGGCCATCTGAAAAAAGTGTAAAATCCAGAAAGGCAGGACAGGCCATGGAGAACTGGGAGCCTTGTTATGCTGATGGGCGGGATGTAAATTGCCAACAGACACTCGGGAGAAGTGTATGGTGTTTCCTGAAACATCTAAAAAACAAAGCAACAGAGCCTAGGGCACTTCCACTTATGGTCCTATAGCTTAGGGAAATTAAAATCAAAAAGACACAGCCACCCCAAAGTTTGGGACGCCTCTGTTTACAAGAACCTCGTTGACAGTACAAGTTCAACATCGCAGAAAGTGAAAAATGGATAAAGAAGTTGTGGTATTTACTTACAAAGCAATATCACTCAGCAATGAAATCTATGTCATCAGGCCCTTAGCAGCACAATGAGTGGATTCAGGTATGATGATTCTAACTGAAATAAGTCACACAGAAAAAGAAACATCATAAGATATCAGTAATACACGGAATGTAAACTTGGCTACACAGGAACTGAATTACAGAACAGAACAGGGTCTCAAATTTAGAAAACCAACTTATGCTTTCTTAAGGGTAAAGGTGAGTTGGGGTGCTGCATAAAACCAGAGATTGAAATGAGCACAGATAAAGTTCCTTAAGCCAAATATGGAATAGACAAGAGCTACCTCTTGCTCAACGAAATGGACTCAACACTGCATATTAAATGCCTAAGAATGTACCTGACTAGTAAGTATCTTAAAACCTATGGATTGCTATGTCTCTGAAAGAGAATCAAGCATGTGTATAGGGGCATAAACGCAGCAGTGATAGGATTGGAGAGGTTCGGTGAGCAAATGAAGACCCTTTGAAGTCATATTGCATGGTACCCATTCCACGGGTTTCAACTACCCAGGTTTAAGGTATTCTTCCTTCAGCTAAAACATGCATGTGGAACCTAGAGTATGATCAACCATGTGATCGGGAGACGTGTTCAAATATGTCTCAGTTTTCGTACCCTGGTACTCGGGTGCAACATTCCAGACGCTTTACTAACACCCTCCCGACTTGGAGAGTCAGTCCCTTTAACCTCCTGTTTGGCCCAGTTTGCAATTTCTGCGGAAGATGAACAGGAATAGCGAGAACCAATGAGAGACTAGCTGGAGGTGTCTGGACGGGCAAATTTAACTCTCATTTCCCACCAGGAAGAGGAATTAACCAAAGGCTCAGCGTGCCGTGCCGGAACCAGATTAGGGCCTGAAGCCATCCTGCGGTGTTGCGGCCAGCTCAAAAGAAAGCGAGTTGAAGAAAGGAGCTCAGGGGCACTGTAATTCACAAACCTGCAGAGTTATAAATGACAGCTATCGTCCAAAAATATACTGAAGTAAGGCTGCCAAGAGGACTTGAAAGCGGGGCAGAATTGCAGGAAACCGATTTCAGGAGGTAGACTGGAATTGCATTGAAAGCATAGGAAAAGAGGCAGAACGTCCACAATGATGCACTTGGCCAAAAAGGGCGTATGCGTTTTTTCCTGAATATATTCAGGAAAAAACGCATACACCCTTTTTGGCCAACCAAGCAAGCTTGCAAAGGAAATCTGCACTACAATGAAGTCTCACTTCCCCCCGGTCAAAAGGGCCATCTGAAAAAAGTGTAAAATCCAGAAAGGCAGGACAGGCCATGGAGAACTGGGAGCCTTGTTATGCTGATGGGCGGGATGTAAATTGCCAACAGACACTCGGGAGAAGTGTATGGTGTTTCCTGAAACATCTAAAAAACAAAGCAACAGAGCCTAGGGCACTTCCACTTATGGTCCTATAGCTTAGGGAAATTAAAATCAAAAAGACACAGCCACCCCAAAGTTTGGGACGCCTCTGTTTACAAGAACCTCGTGTACAGTACAAGTTCAACATCGCAGAAAGTGAAAAATGGATAAAGAAGTTGTGGTATTTACTTACAAAGCAATATCACTCAGCAATGAAATCTATGTCATCAGGCCCTTAGCAGCACAATGAGTGGATTCAGGTATGATGATTCTAACTGAAATAAGTCACACAGAAAAAGAAACATCATAAGATATCAGTAATACACGGAATGTAAACTTGGCTACACAGGAACTGAATTACAGAACAGAACAGGGTCTCAAATTTAGAAAACCAACTTATGCTTTCTTAAGGGTAAAGGTGAGTTGGGGTGCTGCATAAAACCAGAGATTGAAATGAGCACAGATAAAGTTCCTTAAGCCAAATATGGAATAGACAAGAGCTACCTCTTGCTCAACGAAATGGACTCAACACCGCATATTAAATGCCTAAGAATGTACCTGACTAGTAAGTATCTTAAAACCTATGGATTGCTATGTCTCCGAAAGAGAATCAAGCATGTGTACAGGGGCATAAACGCAGCAGTGATAGGATTGGAGAGGTTCGGTGAGCAAATGAAGACCCTTTGAAGTCATATTGCATGGTACCCATTCCACGGGTTTCAACTACCCAGGTTTAAGGTATTCTTCCTTCAGCTAAAACATGCATGTGGAACCTAGAGTATGATCAACCATGTGATTGGGAGACGTGTTCAAATATGTCTCAGTTTTCGTACCCTGGTACTCGGGTGCAACATTCCAGACGCTTTACTAACACCCTGCCGACTTTGAGAGTCAGTCCCTTTAACCTCCTGTTTGGCCCAGTTTGCAATTTCTGCGGAAGATGAACAGGAATAGCGAGAACCAATGAGAGACTAGCTGGAGGTGTCTGGACGGGCAAATTTAACTCTCATTTCCCACCAGGAAGAGGAATTAACCAAAGGCTCAGCGTGCCGTGCCGGAACCAGATTAGGGCCTGAAGCCATCCTGCGGTGTTGCGGCCAGCTCAAAAGAAAGCGAGTTGAAGAAAGGAGCTCAGGGGCACTGTAATTCACAAACCTGCAGAGTTATAAATGACAGCTATCGTCCAAAAATATACTGAAGTAAGGCTGCCAAGAGGACTTGAAAGCGGGGCAGAATTGCAGGAAACCGATTTCAGGAGGCAGACTGGAATTGCATTGAAAGCATAGGAAAAGAGGCAGAACGTCCACAATGATGCACTTGGCCAAAAAGGGCGTATGCGTTTTTTCCTGAATATATTCAGGAAAAAACGCATACACCCTTTTTGGCCAACCAAGCAAGCTTGCAAAGGAAATCTGCACTACAATGAAGTCTCACTTCCCCCCGGTCAAAAGGGCCATCTGAAAAAAGTGTAAAATCCAGAAAGGCAGGACAGGCCATGGAGAACTGGGAGCCTTGTTATGCTGATGGGCGGGATGTAAATTGCCAACAGACACTCGGGAGAAGTGTATGGTGTTTCCTGAAACATCTAAAAAACAAAGCAACAGAGCCTAGGGCACTTCCACTTATGGTCCTATAGCTTAGGGAAATTAAAATCAAAAAGACACAGCCACCCCAAAGTTTGGGACGCCTCTGTTTACAAGAACCTCGTTTACAGTACAAGTTCAACATCGCAGAAAGTGAAAAATGGATAAAGAAGTTGTGGTATTTACTTACAAAGCAATATCACTCAGCAATGAAATCTATGTCATCAGGCCCTTAGCAGCACAATGAGTGGATTCAGGTATGATGATTCTAACTGAAATAAGTCACACAGAAAAAGAAACATCATAAGATATCAGTAATACACGGAATGTAAACTTGGCTACACAGGAACTGAATTACAGAACAGAACAGGGTCTCAAATTTAGAAAACCAACTTATGCTTTCTTAAGGGTAAAGGTGAGTTGGGGTGCTGCATAAAACCAGAGATTGAAATGAGCACAGATAAAGTTCCTTAAGCCAAATATGGAATAGACAAGAGCTACCTCTTGCTCAACGAAATGGACTCAACACCGCATATTAAATGCCTAAGAATGTACCTGACTAGTAAGTATCTTAAAACCTATGGATTGCTATGTCTCCGAAAGAGAATCAAGCATGTGTACAGGGGCATAAACGCAGCAGTGATAGGATTGGAGAGGTTCGGTGAGCAAATGAAGACCCTTTGAAGTCATATTGCATGGTACCCATTCCACGGGTTTCAACTACCCAGGTTTAAGGTATTCTTCCTTCAGCTAAAACATGCATGTGGAACCTAGAGTATGATCAACCATGTGATCGGGAGACGTGTTCAAATATGTCTCAGTTTTCGTACCCTGGTACTCGGGTGCAACATTCCAGACGCTTTACTAACACCCTCCCGACTTGGAGAGTCAGTCCCTTTAACCTCCTGTTTGGCCCAGTTTGCAATTTCTGCGGAAGATGAACAGGAATAGCGAGAACCAATGAGAGACTAGCTGGAGGTGTCTGGACGGGCAAATTTAACTCTCATTTCCCACCAGGAAGAGGAATTAACCAAAGGCTCAGCGTGCCGTGCCGGAACCAGATTAGGGCCTGAAGCCATCCTGCGGTGTTGCGGCCAGCTCAAAAGAAAGCGAGTTGAAGAAAGGAGCTCAGGGGCACTGTAATTCACAAACCTGCAGAGTTATAAATGACAGCTATCGTCCAAAAATATACTGAAGTAAGGCTGCCAAGAGGACTTGAAAGCGGGGCAGAATTGCAGGAAACCGATTTCAGGAGGCAGACTGGAATTGCATTGAAAGCATAGGAAAAGAGGCAGAACGTCCACAATGATGCACTTGGCCAAAAAGGGCGTATGCGTTTTTTCCTGAATATATTCAGGAAAAAACGCATACACCCTTTTTGGCCAACCAAGCAAGCTTGCAAAGGAAATCTGCACTACAATGAAGTCTCACTTCCCCCCGGTCAAAAGGGCCATCTGAAAAACGTGTAAAATCCAGAAAGGCAGGACAGGCCATGGAGAACTGGGAGCCTTGTTATGCTGATGGGCGGGATGTAAATTGCCAACAGACACTCGGGAGAAGTGTATGGTGTTTCCTGAAACATCTAAAAAACAAAGCAACAGAGCCTAGGGCACTTCCACTTATGGTCCTATAGCTTAGGGAAATTAAAATCAAAAAGACACAGCCACCCCAAAGTTTGGGACGCCTCTGTTTACAAGAACCTCGTTTACAGTACAAGTTCAACATCGCAGAAAGTGAAAAATGGATAAAGAAGTTGTGGTATTTACTTACAAAGCAATATCACTCAGCAATGAAATCTATGTCATCAGGCCCTTAGCAGCACAATGAGTGGATTCAGGTATGATGATTCTAACTGAAATAAGTCACACAGAAAAAGAAACATCATAAGATATCAGTAATACACGGAATGTAAACTTGGCTACACAGGAACTGAATTACAGAACAGAACAGGGTCTCAAATTTAGAAAACCAACTTATGCTTTCTTAAGGGTAAAGGTGAGTTGGGGTGCTGCATAAAACCAGAGATTGAAATGAGCACAGATAAAGTTCCTTAAGCCAAATATGGAATAGACAAGAGCTACCTCTTGCTCAACGAAATGGACTCAACACCGCATATTAAATGCCTAAGAATGTACCTGACTAGTAAGTATCTTAAAACCTATGGATTGCTATGTCTCCGAAAGAGAATCAAGCATGTGTACAGGGGCATAAACGCAGCAGTGATAGGATTGGAGAGGTTCGGTGAGCAAATGAAGACCCTTTGAAGTCATATTGCATGGTACCCATTCCACGGGTTTCAACTACCCAGGTTTAAGGTATTCTTCCTTCAGCTAAAACATGCATGTGGAACCTAGAGTATGATCAACCATGTGATCGGGAGACGTGTTCAAATATGTCTCAGTTTTCGTACCCTGGTACTCGGGTGCAACATTCCAGACGCTTTACTAACACCCTCCCGACTTGGAGAGTCAGTCCCTTTAACCTCCTGTTTGGCCCAGTTTGCAATTTCTGCGGAAGATGAACAGGAATAGCGAGAACCAATGAGAGACTAGCTGGAGGTGTCTGGACGGGCAAATTTAACTCTCATTTCCCACCAGGAAGAGGAATTAACCAAAGGCTCAGCGTGCCGTGCCGGAACCAGATTAGGGCCTGAAGCCATCCTGCGGTGTTGCGGCCAGCTCAAAAGAAAGCGAGTTGAAGAAAGGAGCTCAGGGGCACTGTAATTCACAAACCTGCAGAGTTATAAATGACAGCTATCGTCCAAAAATATACTGAAGTAAGGCTGCCATGAGGATTTGAAAGCGGGGCAGAATTGCAGGAAACCGATTTCAGGAGGCAGACTGGAATTGCATTGAAAGCATAGGAAAAGAGGCAGAACGTCCAAAATGATGCACTTGGCCAAAAAGGGCATATGCGTTTTTTCCTGAATATATTCAGGAAAAAACGCATACACCCTTTTTGGCCAACCAAGCAAGCTTGCAAAGGAAATCTGCACTACAATGAAGTCTCACTTCCCCCCGGTCAAAAGGGCCATCTGAAAAAAGTGTAAAATCCAGAAAGGCAGGACAGGCCATGGAGAACTGGGAGCCTTGTTATGCTGATGGGCGGGATGTAAATTGCCAACAGACACTCGGGAGAAGTGTATGGTGTTTCCTGAAACATCTAAAAAACAAAGCAACAGAGCCTAGGGCACTTCCACTTATGGTCCTATAGCTTAGGGAAATTAAAATCAAAAAGACACAGCCACCCCAAAGTTTGGGACGCCTCTGTTTACAAGAACCTCGTTTACAGTACAAGTTCAATATCGCAGAAAGTGAAAAATGGATAAAGAAGTTGTGGTATTTACTTACAAAGCAATATCACTCAGCAATGAAATCTATGTCATCAGGCCCTTAGCAGCACAATGAGTGGATTCAGGTATGATGATTCTAACTGAAATAAGTCACACAGAAAAAGAAACATCATAAGGTATCAGTAATACACGGAATGTAAACTTGGCTACACAGGAACTGAATTACAGAACAGAACAGGGTCTCAAATTTAGAAAACCAACTTATGCTTTCTTAAGGGTAAAGGTGAGTTGGGGTGCTGCATAAAACCAGAGATTGAAATGAGCACAGATAAAGTTCCTTAAGCCAAATATGGAATAGACAAGAGCTACCTCTTGCTCAACGAAATGGACTCAACACCGCATATTAAATGCCTAAGAATGTACCTGACTAGTAAGTATCTTAAAACCTATGGATTGCTATGTCTCCGAAAGAGAATCAAGCATGTGTACAGGGGCATAAACGCAGCAGTGATAGGATTGGAGAGGTTCGGTGAGCAAATGAAGACCCTTTGAAGTCATATTGCATGGTACCCATTCCACGGGTTTCAACTACCCAGGTTTAAGGTATTCTTCCTTCAGCTAAAACATGCATGTGGAACCTAGAGTATGATCAACCATGTGATCGGGAGACGTGTTCAAATATGTCTCAGTTTTCGTACCCTGGTACTCGGGTGCAACATTCCAGACGCTTTACTAACACCCTCCCGACTTGGAGAGTCAGTCCCTTTAACCTCCTGTTTGGCCCAGTTTGCAATTTCTGCGGAAGATGAACAGGAATAGCGAGAACCAATGAGAGACTAGCTGGAGGTGTCTGGACGGGCAAATTTAACTCTCATTTCCCACCAGGAAGAGGAATTAACCAAAGGCTCAGCGTGCCGTGCCGGAACCAGATTAGGGCCTGAAGCCATCCTGCGGTGTTGCGGCCAGCTCAAAAGAAAGCGAGTTGAAGAAAGGAGCTCAGGGGCACTGTAATTCACAAACCTGCAGAGTTATAAATGACAGCTATCGTCCAAAAATATACTGAAGTAAGGCTGCCAAGAGGACTTGAAAGCGGGGCAGAATTGCAGGAAACCGATTTCAGGAGGCAGACTGGAATTGCATTGAAAGCATAGGAAAAGAGGCAGAACGTCCACAATGATGCACTTGGCCAAAAAGGGCGTATGCGTTTTTTCCTGAATATATTCAGGAAAAAACGCATACACCCTTTTTGGCCAACCAAGCAAGCTTGCAAAGGAAATCTGCACTACAATGAAGTCTCACTTCCCCCCGGTCAAAAGGGCCATCTGAAAAAAGTGTAAAATCCAGAAAGGCAGGACAGGCCATGGAGAACTGGGAGCCTTGTTATGCTGATGGGCGGGATGTAAATTGCCAACAGACACTCGGGAGAAGTGTATGGTGTTTCCTGAAACATCTAAAAAACAAAGCAACAGAGCCTAGGGCACTTCCACTTATGGTCCTATAGCTTAGGGAAATTAAAATCAAAAAGACACAGCCACCCCAAAGTTTGGGACGCCTCTGTTTACAAGAACCTCGTTTACAGTACAAGTTCAACATCGCAGAAAGTGAAAAATGGATAAAGAAGTTGTGGTATTTACTTACAAAGCAATATCACTCAGCAATGAAATCTATGTCATCAGGCCCTTAGCAGCACAATGAGTGGATTCAGGTATGATGATTCTAACTGAAATAAGTCACACAGAAAAAGAAACATCATAAGATATCAGTAATACACGGAATGTAAACTTGGCTACACAGGAACTGAATTACAGAACAGAACAGGGTCTCAAATTTAGAAAACCAACTTATGCTTTCTTAAGGGTAAAGGTGAGTTGGGGTGCTGCATAAAACCAGAGATTGAAATGAGCACAGATAAAGTTCCTTAAGCCAAATATGGAATAGACAAGAGCTACCTCTTGCTCAACGAAATGGACTCAACACCGCATATTAAATGCCTAAGAATGTACCTGACTAGTAAGTATCTTAAAACCTATGGATTGCTATGTCTCCGAAAGAGAATCAAGCATGTGTACAGGGGCATAAACGCAGCAGTGATAGGATTGGAGAGGTTCGGTGAGCAAATGAAGACCCTTTGAAGTCATATTGCATGGTACCCATTCCACGGGTTTCAACTACCCAGGTTTAAGGTATTCTTCCTTCAGCTAAAACATGCATGTGGAACCTAGAGTATGATCAACCATGTGATCGGGAGACGTGTTCAAATATGTCTCAGTTTTCGTACCCTGGTACTCGGGTGCAACATTCCAGACGCTTTACTAACACCCTCCCGACTTGGAGAGTCAGTCCCTTTAACCTCCTGTTTGGCCCAGTTTGCAATTTCTGCGGAAGATGAACAGGAATAGCGAGAACCAATGAGAGACTAGCTGGAGGTGTCTGGACGGGCAAATTTAACTCTCATTTCCCACCAGGAAGAGGAATTAACCAAAGGCTCAGCGTGCCGTGCCGGAACCAGATTAGGGCCTGAAGCCATCCTGCGGTGTTGCGGCCAGCTCAAAAGAAAGCGAGTTGAAGAAAGGAGCTCAGGGGCACTGTAATTCACAAACCTGCAGAGTTATAAATGACAGCTATCGTCCAAAAATATACTGAAGTAAGGCTGCCATGAGGATTTGAAAGCGGGGCAGAATTGCAGGAAACCGATTTCAGGAGGCAGACTGGAATTGCATTGAAAGCATAGGAAAAGAGGCAGAACGTCCAAAATGATGCACTTGGCCAAAAAGGGCATATGCGTTTTTTCCTGAATATATTCAGGAAAAAACGCATACACCCTTTTTGGCCAACCAAGCAAGCTTGCAAAGGAAATCTGCACTACAATGAAGTCTCACTTCCCCCCGGTCAAAAGGGCCATCTGAAAAAAGTGTAAAATCCAGAAAGGCAGGACAGGCCATGGAGAACTGGGAGCCTTGTTATGCTGATGGGCGGGATGTAAATTGCCAACAGACACTCGGGAGAAGTGTATGGTGTTTCCTGAAACATCTAAAAAACAAAGCAACAGAGCCTAGGGCACTTCCACTTATGGTCCTATAGCTTAGGGAAATTAAAATCAAAAAGACACAGCCACCCCAAAGTTTGGGACGCCTCTGTTTACAAGAACCTCGTTTACAGTACAAGTTCAACATCGCAGAAAGTGAAAAATGGATAAAGAAGTTGTGGTATTTACTTACAAAGCAATATCACTCAGCAATGAAATCTATGTCATCAGGCCCTTAGCAGCACAATGAGTGGATTCAGGTATGATGATTCTAACTGAAATAAGTCACACAGAAAAAGAAACATCATAAGGTATCAGTAATACACGGAATGTAAACTTGGCTACACAGGAACTGAATTACAGAACAGAACAGGGTCTCAAATTTAGAAAACCAACTTATGCTTTCTTAAGGGTAAAGGTGAGTTGGGGTGCTGCATAAAACCAGAGATTGAAATGAGCACAGATAAAGTTCCTTAAGCCAAATATGGAATAGACAAGAGCTACCTCTTGCTCAACGAAATGGACTCAACACCGCATATTAAATGCCTAAGAATGTACCTGACTAGTAAGTATCTTAAAACCTATGGATTGCTATGTCTCCGAAAGAGAATCAAGCATGTGTACAGGGGCATAAACGCAGCAGTGATAGGATTGGAGAGGTTCGGTGAGCAAATGAAGACCCTTTGAAGTCATATTGCATGGTACCCATTCCACGGGTTTCAACTACCCAGGTTTAAGGTATTCTTCCTTCAGCTAAAACATGCATGTGGAACCTAGAGTATGATCAACCATGTGATCGGGAGACGTGTTCAAATATGTCTCAGTTTTCGTACCCTGGTACTCGGGTGCAACATTCCAGACGCTTTACTAACACCCTCCCGACTTGGAGAGTCAGTCCCTTTAACCTCCTGTTTGGCCCAGTTTGCAATTTCTGCGGAAGATGAACAGGAATAGCGAGAACCAATGAGAGACTAGCTGGAGGTGTCTGGACGGGCAAATTTAACTCTCATTTCCCACCAGGAAGAGGAATTAACCAAAGGCTCAGCGTGCCGTGCCGGAACCAGATTAGGGCCTGAAGCCATCCTGCGGTGTTGCGGCCAGCTCAAAAGAAAGCGAGTTGAAGAAAGGAGCTCAGGGGCACTGTAATTCACAAACCTGCAGAGTTATAAATGACAGCTATCGTCCAAAAATATACTGAAGTAAGGCTGACAAGAGGACTTGAAAGCGGGGCAGAATTGCAGGAAACCGATTTCAGGAGGCAGACTGGAATTGCATTGAAAGCATAGGAAAAGAGGCAGAACGTCCAAAATGATGCACTTGGCCAAAAAGGGCGTATGCGTTTTTTCCTGAATATATTCAGGAAAAAACGCATACGCCCTTTTTGGCCAACCAAGCAAGCTTGCAAAGGAAATCTGCACTACAATGAAGTCTCACTTCCCCCCGGTCAAAAGGGCCATCTGAAAAAAGTGTAAAATCCAGAAAGGCAGGACAGACCATGGAGAACTGGGAGCCTTGTTATGCTGATGGGCGGGATGTAAATTGCCAACAGACACTCGGGAGAAGTGTATGGTGTTTCCTGAAACATCTAAAAAACAAAGCAACAGAGCCTAGGGCACTTCCACTTATGGTCCTATAGCTTAGGGAAATTAAAATCAAAAAGACACAGCCACCCCAAAGTTTGGGACGCCTCTGTTTACAAGAACCTCGTTTACAGTACAAGTTCAACATCGCAGAAAGTGAAAAATGGATAAAGAAGTTGTGGTATTTACTTACAAAGCAATATCACTCAGCAATGAAATCTATGTCATCAGGCCCTTAGCAGCACAATGAGTGGATTCAGGTATGATGATTCTAACTGAAATAAGTCACACAGAAAAAGAAACATCATAAGATATCAGTAATACACGGAATGTAAACTTGGCTACACAGGAACTGAATTACAGAACAGAACAGGGTCTCAAATTTAGAAAACCAACTTATGCTTGCTTAAGGGGAAAGGTGAGTTGGGGTGCTGCATAAAACCAGAGATTGAAATGAGCACAGATAAAGTTCCTTAAGCTAAATATGGAATAGACAAGAGCTACCTCTTGCTCAACGAAATGGACTCAACACCGCATATTAAATGCCTAAGAATGTACCTGACTAGTAAGTATCTTAAAACCTATGGATTGCTATGTCTCCGAAAGAGAATCAAGCATGTGTACAGGGGCATAAACACAGCAGTGATAGGATTGGAGAGGTTCGGTGAGCAAATGAAGACCCTTTGAAGTCATATTGCATGGTACCCATTCCACGGGTTTCAACTACCCAGGTTTAAGGTATTCTTCCTTCAGCTAAAACATGCATGTGGAACCTAGAGTATGATCAACCATGTGATCGGGAGACGTGTTCAAATATGTCTCAGTTTTCGTACCCTGGTACTCGGGTGCAACATTCCAGACGCTTTACTAACACCCTCCCGACTTGGAGAGTCAGTCCCTTTAACCTCCTGTTTGGCCCAGTTTGCAATTTCTGCGGAAGATGAACAGGAATAGCGAGAACCAATGAGAGACTAGCTGGAGGTGTCTGGACGGGCAAATTTAACTCTCATTTCCCACCAGGAAGAGGAATTAACCAAAGGCTCAGCGTGCCGTGCCGGAACCAGATTAGGGCCTGAAGCCATCCTGCGGTGTTGCGGCCAGCTCAAAAGAAAGCGAGTTGAAGAAAGGAGCTCAGGGGCACTGTAATTCACAAACCTGCAGAGTTATAAATGACAGCTATCGTCCAAAAATATACTGAAGTAAGGCTGCCAAGAGGACTTGAAAGCGGGGCAGAATTGCAGGAAACCGATTTCAGGAGGTAGACTGGAATTGCATTGAAAGCATAGGAAAAGAGGCAGAACGTCCACAATGATGCACTTGGCCAAAAAGGGCGTATGTGTTTTTTCCTGAATATATTCAGGAAAAAACGCATACGCCCTTTTTGGCCAACCAAGCAAGCTTGCAAAGGAAATCTGCACTACAATGAAGTCTCACTTCCCCCCGGTCAAAAGGGCCATCTGAAAAAAGTGTAAAATCCAGAAAGACAGAACAGGCCATGGAGAACTGGGAGCCTTGTTATGCTGATGGGCGGGATGTAAATTGCCAACAGACACTCGGGAGAAGTGTATGGTGTTTCCTGAAACATCTAAAAAACAAAGCAACAGAGCCTAGGGCACTTCCACTTATGGTCCTATAGCTTAGGGAAATTAAAATCAAAAAGACACAGCCACCCCAAAGTTTGGGATGCCTCTGTTTACAAGAACCACGTGTACAGTACAAGTTCAACATCGCAGAAAGTGAAAAATGGATAAAGAAGTTGTGGTATTTACTTACAAAGCAATATCACTCAGCAATGAAATCTATGTCCTCAGGCCCTTAGCAGCACAATGAGTGGATTCAGGTATGATGATTCTAACTGAAATAAGTCACACAGAAAAAGAAACATCATAAGATATCAGTAATACACGGAATGTAAACTTGGCTACACAGGAACTGAATTACAGAACAGAACAGGGTCTCAAATTTAGAAAACCAACTTATGCTTTCTTAAGGGAAAAGGTGAGTTGGGGTGCTGCATAAAACCAGAGATTGAAATGAGCACAGATAAAGTTCCTTAAGCCAAATATGGAATAGACAAGAGCTACCTCTTGCTCAACGAAATGGACTCAACACCGCATATTAAATGCCTAAGAATGTACCTGACTAGTAAGTATCTTAAAACCTATGGATTGCTATGTCTCCGAAAGAGAATCAAGCATGTGTACAGGGGCATAAACGCAGCAGTGATAGGATTGGAGAGGTTCGGTGAGCAAATGAAGACCCTTTGAAGTCATATTGCATGGTACCCATTCCACGGGTTTCAACTACCCAGGTTTAAGGTATTCTTCCTTCAGCTAAAACATGCATGTGGAACCTAGAGTATGATCAACCATGTGATCGGGAGACGTGTTCAAATATGTCTCAGTTTTCGTACCCTGGTACTCGGGTGCAACATTCCAGACGCTTTACTAACACCCTCCCGACTTGGAGAGTCAGTCCCTTTAACCTCCTGTTTGGCCCAGTTTGCAATTTCTGCAGAAGATGAACAGGAATAGCGAGAACCAATGAGAGACTAGCTGGAGGTGTCTGGACGGGCAAATTTAACTCTCATTTCCCACCAGGAAGAGGAATTAACCAAAGGCTCAGCGTGCCGTGCCGGAACCAGATTAGGGCCTGAAGCCATCCTGCGGTGTTGCGGCCAGCTCAAAAGAAAGCGAGTTGAAGAAAGGAGCTCAGGGGCACTGTAATTCACAAACCTGCAGAGTTATAAATGACAGCTATCGTCCAAAAATATACTGAAGTAAGGCTGCCAAGAGGACTTGAAAGCGGGGCAGAATTGCAGGAAACCGATTTCAGGAGGCAGACTGGAATTGCATTGAAAGCATAGGAAAAGAGGCAGAACGTCCAAAATGATGCACTTGGCCAAAAAGGGCGTATGCGTTTTTTCCTGAATATATTCAGGAAAAAACGCATACGCCCTTTTTGGCCAACCAAGCAAGCTTGCAAAGGAAATCTGCACTACAATGAAGTCTCACTTCCCCCCGGTCAAAAGGGCCATCTGAAAAAAGTGTAAAATCCAGAAAGGCAGGACAGGCCATGGAGAACTGGGAGCCTTGTTATGCTGATGGGCGGGATGTAAATTGCCAACAGACACTCGGGAGAAGTGTATGGTGTTTCCTGAAACATCTAAAAAACAAAGCAACAGAGCCTAGGGCACTTCCACTTATGGTCCTATAGCTTAGGGAAATTAAAATCAAAAAGACACAGCCACCCCAAAGTTTGGGACGCCTCTCTTTACAAGAACCTCGTTTACAGTACAAGTTCAACATCGCAGAAAGTGAAAAATGGATAAAGAAGTTGTGGTATTTACTTACAAAGCAATATCACTCAGCAATGAAATCTATGTCCTCAGGCCCTTAGCAGCACAATGAGTGGATTCAGGTATGATGATTCTAACTGAAATAAGTCACACAGAAAAAGAAACATCATAAGATATCACTAATACACGGAATGTAAACTTGGCTACACAGGAACTGAATTACAGAACAGAACAGGGTCTCAAATTTAGAAAACCAACTTATGCTTGCTTATGGGTAAAGGTGAGTTGGGGTGCTGCATAAAACCAGAGATTGAAATGAGCACAGATAAAGTTCCTTAAGCCAAATATGGAATAGACAAGAGCTACCTCTTGCTCAACGAAATGGACTCAACACCGCATATTAAATGCCTAAGAATGTACCTGACTAGTAAGTATCTTAAAACCTATGGATTGCTATGTCTCCGAAAGAGAATCAAGCATGTGTACAGGGGCATAAACGCAGCAGTGATAGGATTGGAGAGGTTCGGTGAGCAAATGAAGACCCTTTCAAATCATATTGCATGGTACCCATTCCACGGGTTTCAACTACCCAGGTTTAAGGTATTCTTCCTTCAGCTAAAACATGCATGTGGAACCTAGAGTATGATCAACCATGTGATCGGGAGACGTGTTCAAATATGTCTCAGTTTTCGTACCCTGGTACTCGGGTGCAACATTCCAGACGCTTTACTAACACCCTCCCGACTTGGAGAGTCAGTCCCTTTAACCTCCTGTTTGGCCCAGTTTGCAATTTCTGCGGAAGATGAACAGGAATAGCGAGAACCAATGAGAGACTAGCTGGAGGTGTCTGGACGGGCAAATTTAACTCTCATTTCCCACCAGGAAGAGGAATTAACCAAAGGCTCAGCGTGCCGTGCCGGAACCAGATTAGGGCCTGAAGCCATCCTGCGGTGTTGCGGCCAGCTCAAAAGAAAGCGAGTTGAAGAAAGGAGCTCAGGGGCACTGTAATTCACAAACCTGCAGAGTTATAAATGACAGCTATCGTCCAAAAATATACTGAAGTAAGGCTGCCAAGAGGACTTGAAAGCGGGGCAGAATTGCAGGAAACCGATTTCAGGAGGCAGACTGGAATTGCATTGAAAGCATAGGAAAAGAGGCAGAACGTCCAAAATGATGCACTTGGCCAAAAAGGGCGTATGCGTTTTTTCCTGAATATATTCAGGAAAAAACGCATACGCCCTTTTTGGCCAACCAAGCAAGCTTGCAAAGGAAATCTGCACTACAATGAAGTCTCACTTCCCCCCGGTCAAAAGGGCCATCTGAAAAAAGTGTAAAATCCAGAAAGACAGGACAGGCCATGGAGAACTGGGAGCCTTGTTATGCTGATGGGCGGGATGTAAATTGCCAACAGACACTCGGGAGAAGTGTATGGTGTTTCCTGAAGCATCTAAAACACAAAGCAACAGAGCCTAGGGCACTTCCACTTATGGTCCTATAGCTTAGGGAAATTAAAATGAAAAAGACACAGCCACCCCAAAGTTTGGGATGCCTCTGTTTACAAGAACCTCGTTTACAGTACAAGTTCAACATCGCAGAAAGTGAAAAATGGATAAAGAAGTTGTGGTATTTACTTACAAAGCAATATCACTCAGCAATGAAATCTATGTCCTCAGGCCCTTAGCAGCACAATGAGTGGATTCAGGTATGATGATTCTAACTGAAATAAGTCACACAGAAAAAGAAACATCATAAGATATCAGTAATACACGGAATGTAAACTTGGCTACACAGGAACTGAATTACAGAACAGAACAGGGTCTCAAATTTAGAAAACCAACTTATGCTTGCTTAAGGGGAAAGGTGAGTTGGGGTGCTGCATAAAACCAGAGATTGAAATGAGCACAGATAAAGTTCCTTAAGCCAAATATGGAATAGACAAGAGCTACTCCTTGCTCAACGAAATGGACTCAACACCGCATATTAAATGCCTAAGAATGTACCTGACTAGTAAGTATCTTAAAACCTATGGATTGCTATGTCTCCGAAAGAGAATCAAGCATGTGTACAGGGGCATAAACGCAGCAGTGATAGGATTGGAGAGGTTCGGTGAGCAAATGAAGACCCTTTGAAGTCATATTGCATGGTACCCATTCCACGGGTTTCAACTACCCAGGTTTAAGGTATTCTTCCTTCAGCTAAAACATGCATGTGGAACCTAGAGTATGATCAACCATGTGATCGGGAGACGTGTTCAAATATGTCTCAGTTTTCGTACCCTGGTACTCGGGTGCAACATTCCAGACGCTTTACTAACACCCTCCCGACTTGGAGAGTCAGTCCCTTTAACCTCCTGTTTGGCCCAGTTTGCAATTTCTGCGGAAGATGAACAGGAATAGCGAGAACCAATGAGAGACTAGCTGGAGGTGTCTGGACGGGCAAATTTAACTCTCATTTCCCACCAGGAAGAGGAATTAACCAAAGGCTCAGCGTGCCGTGCCGGAACCAGATTAGGGCCTGAAGCCATCCTGCGGTGTTGCGACCAGCTCAAAAGAAAGCGAGTTGAAGAAAGGAGCTCAGGGGCACTGTAATTCACAAACCTGCAGAGTTATAAATGACAGCTATCGTCCAAAAATATACTGAAGTAAGGCTGCCAAGAGGACTTGAAAGCGGGGCAGAACTGCAGGAAACCGATTTCAGGAGGCAGACTGGAATTGCATTGAAAGCATAGGAAAAGAGGCAGAACGTCCACAATGATGCACTTGGCCAAAAAGGGCGTATGCGTTTTTTCCTGAATATATTCAGGAAAAAACGCATACGCCCTTTTTGGCCAACCAAGCAAGCTTGCAAAGGAAATCTGCACTACAATGAAGTCTCACTTCCCCCCGGTCAAAAGGGCCATCTGAAAAAAGTGTAAAATCCAGAAAGGCAGGACAGGCCATGGAGAACTGGGAGCCTTGTTATGCTGATGGGCGGGATGTAAATTGCCAACAGACACTCGGGAGAAGTGTATGGTGTTTCCTGAAACATCTAAAAAACAAAGCAACAGAGCCTAGGGCACTTCCACTTATGGTCCTATAGCTTAGGGAAATTAAAATCAAAAAGACACAGCCACCCCAAAGTTTGGGACGCCTCTGTTTACAAGAACCTCGTTTACAGTACAAGTTCAACATCGCAGAAAGTGAAAAATGGATAAAGAAGTTGTGGTATTTACTTACAAAGCAATATCACTCAGCAATGAAATCTATGTCATCAGGCCCTTAGCAGCACAATGAGTGGATTCAGGTATGATGATTCTAACTGAAATAAGTCACACAGAAAAAGAAACATCATAAGATATCAGTAATACACGGAATGTAAACTTGGCTACACAGGAACTGAATTACAGAACAGAACAGGGTCTCAAATTTAGAAAACCAACTTATGCTTGCTTAAGGGGAAAGGTGAGTTGGGGTGCTGCATAAAACCAGAGATTGAAATGAGCACAGATAAAGTTCCTTAAGCCAAATATGGAATAGACAAGAGCTACTCCTTGCTCAACGAAATGGACTCAACACCGCATATTAAATGCCTAAGAATGTACCTGACTAGTAAGTATCTTAAAACCTATGGATTGCTATGTCTCCGAAAGAGAATCAAGCATGTGTACAGGGGCATAAACGCAGCAGTGATAGGATTGGAGAGGTTCGGTGAGCAAATGAAGACCCTTTGAAGTCATATTGCATGGTACCCATTCCACGGGTTTCAACTACCCAGGTTTAAGGTATTCTTCCTTCAGCTAAAACATGCATGTGGAACCTAGAGTATGATCAACCATGTGATCGGGAGACGTGTTCAAATATGTCTCAGTTTTCGTACCCTGGTACTCGGGTGCAACATTCCAGACGCTTTACTAACACCCTCCCGACTTGGAGAGTCAGTCCCTTTAACCTCCTGTTTGGCCCAGTTTGCAATTTCTGCGGAAGATGAACAGGAATAGCGAGAACCAATGAGAGACTAGCTGGAGGTGTCTGGACGGGCAAATTTAACTCTCATTTCCCACCAGGAAGAGGAATTAACCAAAGGCTCAGCGTGCCGTGCCGGAACCAGATTAGGGCCTGAAGCCATCCTGCGGTGTTGCGGCCAGCTCAAAAGAAAGCGAGTTGAAGAAAGGAGCTCAGGGGCACTGTAATTCACAAACCTGCAGAGTTATAAATGACAGCTATCGTCCAAAAATATACTGAAGTAAGGCTGCCAAGAGGACTTGAAAGCGGGGCAGAATTGCAGGAAACCGATTTCAGGAGGCAGACTGGAATTGCATTGAAAGCATAGGAAAAGAGGCAGAACGTCCACAATGATGCACTTGGCCAAAAAGGGCGTATGCGTTTTTTCCTGAATATATTCAGGAAAAAACGCATACGCCCTTTTTGGCCAACCAAGCAAGCTTGCAAAGGAAATCTGCACTACAATGAAGTCTCACTTCCCCCCGGTCAAAAGGGCCATCTGAAAAAAGTGTAAAATCCAGAAAGGCAGGACAGGCCATGGAGAACTGGGAGCCTTGTTATGCTGATGGGCGGGATGTAAATTGCCAACAGACACTCGGGAGAAGTGTATGGTGTTTCCTGAAACATCTAAAAAACAAAGCAACAGAGCCTAGGGCACTTCCACTTATGGTCCTATAGCTTAGGGAAATTAAAATCAAAAAGACACAGCCACCCCAAAGTTTGGGACGCCTCTGTTTACAAGAACCTCGTTTACAGTACAAGTTCAACATCGCAGAAAGTGAAAAATGGATAAAGAAGTTGTGGTATTTACTTACAAAGCAATATCACTCAGCAATGAAATCTATGTCATCAGGCCCTTAGCAGCACAATGAGTGGATTCAGGTATGATGATTCTAACTGAAATAAGTCACACAGAAAAAGAAACATCATAAGATATCAGTAATACACGGAATGTAAACTTGGCTACACAGGAACTGAATTACAGAACAGAACAGGGTCTCAAATTTAGAAAACCAACTTATGCTTGCTTAAGGGTAAAGGTGAGTTGGGGTGCTGCATAAAACCAGAGATTGAAATGAGCACAGATAAAGTTCCTTAAGCCAAATATGGAATAGACAAGAGCTACTCCTTGCTCAACGAAATGGACTCAACACCGCATATTAAATGCCTAAGAATGTACCTGACTAGTAAGTATCTTAAAACCTATGGATTGCTATGTCTCCGAAAGAGATTCAAGCATGTGTACAGGGGCATAAACGCAGCAGTGATAGGATTGGAGAGGTTCGGTGAGCAAATGAAGACCCTTTGAAGTCATATTGCATGGTACCCATTCCACGGGTTTCAACTACCCAGGTTTAAGGTATTCTTCCTTCAGCTAAAACATGCATGTGGAACCTAGAGTATGATCAACCATGTGATCGGGAGATGTGTTCAAATATGTCTCAGTTTTCGTACCCTGGTACTCGGGTGCAACATTCCAGACACTTTACTAACACCCTCCCGACTTGGAGAGTCAGTCCCTTTAACCTCCTGTTTGGCCCAGTTTGCAATTTCTGCGGAAGATGAACAGGAATAGCGAGAACCAATGAGAGACTAGCTGGAGGTGTCTGGACGGGCAAATTTAACTCTCATTTCCCACCAGGAAGAGGAATTAACCAAAGGCTCAGCGTGCCGTGCCGGAACCAGATTAGGGCCTGAAGCCATCCTGCGGTGTTGCGGCCAGCTCAAAAGAAAGCGAGTTGAAGAAAGGAGCTCAGGGGCACTGTAATTCACAAACCTGCAGAGTTATAAATGACAGCTATCGTCCAAAAATATACTGAAGTAAGGCTGCCAAGAGGACTTGAAAGCGGGGCAGAATTGCAGGAAACCGATTTCAGGAGGTAGACTGGAATTGCATTGAAAGCATAGGAAAAGAGGCAGAACGTCCACAATGATGCACTTGGCCAAAAAGGGCGTATGCGTTTTTTCCTGAATATATTCAGGAAAAAACGCATACGCCCTTTTTGGCCAACCAAGCAAGCTTGCAAAGGAAATCTGCACTACAATGAAGTCTCACTTCCCCCCGGTCAAAAGGGCCATCTGAAAAAAGTGTAAAATCCAGAAAGACAGGACAGGCCATGGAGAACTAGGAGCCTTGTTATGCTGATGGGCGGGTTGTAAATTGCCAACAGACACTCGGGAGAAGTGTATGGTGTTTCCTGAAACATCTAAAAAACAAAGCAACAGAGCCTAGGGCACTTCCACTTATGGTCCTATAGCTTAGGGAAATTAAAATCAAAAAGACACAGCCACCCCAAAGTTTGGGACGCCTCTGTTTACAAGAACCTCGTTTACAGTACAAGTTCAACATCGCAGAAAGTGAAAAATGGATAAAGAAGTTGTGGTATTTACTTACAAAGCAATATCACTCAGCAATGAAATCTATGTCCTCAGGCCCTTAGCAGCACAATGAGTGGATTCAGGTATGATGATTCTAACTGAAATAAGTCACACAGAAAAAGAAACATCATAAGATATCAGTAATACACGGAATGTAAACTTGGCTACACAGGAACTGAATTACAGAACAGAACAGGGTCTCAAATTTAGAAAACCAACTTATGCTTGCTTAAGGGGAAAGGTGAGTTGGGGTGCTGCATAAAACCAGAGATTGAAATGAGCACAGATAAAGTTCCTTAAGCCAAATATGGAATAGACAAGAGCTACTCCTTGCTCAACGAAATGGACTCAACACCGCATATTAAACGCCTAAGAATGTACCTGACTAGTAAGTATCTTAAAACCTATGGATTGCTATGTCTCCGAAAGAGAATCAAGCACGTGTACAGGGGCATAAACGCAGCAGTGATAGGATTGGAGAGGTTCGGTGAGCAAATGAAGACCCTTTGAAGTCATATTGCATGGTACCCATTCCACGGGTTTCAACTACCCAGGTTTAAGGTATTCTTCCTTCAGCTAAAACATGCATGTGGAACCTAGAGTCTGATCAACCATGTGATCGGGAGACGTGTTCAAATATGTCTCAGTTTTCGTACCCTGGTACTCGGGTGCAACATTCCAGACGCTTTACTAACACCCTCCCGACTTGGAGAGTCAGTCCCTTTAACCTCCTGTTTGGCCCAGTTTGCAATTTCTGTGGAAGATGAACAGGAATAGCGAGAACCAATGAGAGACTAGCTGGAGGTGTCTGGACGGGCAAATTTAACTCTCATTTCCCACCAGGAAGAGGAATTAACCAAAGGCTCAGCGTGCCGTGCCAGAACCAGATTAGGGCCTGAAGCCATCCTGCGGTGTTGCGGCCAGCTCAAAAGAAAGCGAGTTGAAGAAAGGAGCTCAGGGGCACTGTAATTCACAAACCTGCAGAGTTATAAATGACAGCTATCGTCCAAAAATATACTGAAGTAAGGCTGCCAAGAGGACTTGAAAGCGGGGCAGAATTGCAGGAAACCGATTTCAGGAGGTAGACTGGAATTGCATTGAAAGCATAGGAAAAGAGGCAGAACGTCCACAATGATGCACTTGGCCAAAAAGGGCGTATGCGTTTTTTCCTGAATATATTCAGGAAAAAACGCATACGCCCTTTTTGGCCAACCAAGCAAGCTTGCAAAGGAAATCTGCACTACAATGAAGTCTCACTTCCCCCCGGTCAAAAGGGCCATCTGAAAAAAGTGTAAAATCCAGAAAGACAGGACAGGCCATGGAGAACTAGGAGCCTTGTTATGCTGATGGGCGGGTTGTAAATTGCCAACAGACACTCGGGAGAAGTGTATGGTGTTTCCTGAAACATCTAAAAAACAAAGCAACAGAGCCTAGGGCACTTCCACTTATGGTCCTATAGCTTAGGGAAATTAAAATCAAAAAGACACAGCCACCCCAAAGTTTGGTACGCCTCTGTTTACAAGAACCTCGTTTACAGTACAAGTTCAACATCGCAGAAAGTGAAAAATGGATAAAGAAGTTGTGGTATTTACTTACAAAGCAATATCACTCAGCAATGAAATCTATGTCCTCAGGCCCTTAGCAGCACAATGAGTGGATTCAGGTATGATGATTCTAACTGAAATAAGTCACACAGAAAAAGAAACATCATAAGATATCAGTAATACACGGAATGTAAACTTGGCTACACAGGAACTGAATTACAGAACAGAACAGGGTCTCAAATTTAGAAAACCAACTTATGCTTGCTTAAGGGGAAAGGTGAGTTGGGGTGCTGCATAAAACCAGAGATTGAAATGAGCACAGATAAAGTTCCTTAAGCCAAATATGGAATAGACAAGAGCTACTCCTTGCTCAACGAAATGGACTCAACACCGCATATTAAACGCCTAAGAATGTACCTGACTAGTAAGTATCTTAAAACCTATGGATTGCTATGTCTCCGAAAGAGAATCAAGCACGTGTACAGGGGCATAAACGCAGCAGTGATAGGATTGGAGAGGTTCGGTGAGCAAATGAAGACCCTTTGAAGTCATATTGCATGGTACCCATTCCACGGGTTTCAACTACCCAGGTTTAAGGTATTCTTCCTTCAGCTAAAACATGCATGTGGAACCTAGAGTCTGATCAACCATGTGATCGGGAGACGTGTTCAAATATGTCTCAGTTTTCGTACCCTGGTACTCGGGTGCAACATTCCAGACGCTTTACTAACACCCTCCCGACTTGGAGAGTCAGTCCCTTTAACCTCCTGTTTGGCCCAGTTTGCAATTTCTGTGGAAGATGAACAGGAATAGCGAGAACCAATGAGAGACTAGCTGGAGGTGTCTGGACGGGCAAATTTAACTCTCATTTCCCACCAGGAAGAGGAATTAACCAAAGGCTCAGCGTGCCGTGCCGGAACCAGATTAGGGCCTGAAGCCATCCTGCGGTGTTGCGGCCAGCTCAAAAGAAAGCGAGTTGAAGAAAGGAGCTCAGGGGCACTGTAATTCACAAACCTGCAGAGTTATAAATGACAGCTATCGTCCAAAAATATACTGAAGTAAGGCTGCCAAGAGGACTTGAAAGCGGGGCAGAATTGCAGGAAACCGATTTCAGGAGGCAGACTGGAATTGCATTGAAAGCATAGGAAAAGAGGCAGAACGTCCACCATGATGCACTTGGCCAAAAAGGGCGTATGCGTTTTTTCCTGAATATATTCAGGAAAAAACGCATACGCCCTTTTTGGCCAACCAAGCAAGCTTGCAAAGGAAATCTGCACTACAATGAAGTCTCACTTCCCCCCGGTCAAAAGGGCCATCTGAAAAAAGTGTAAAATCCAGAAAGGCAGGACAGGCCATGGAGAACTGGGAGCCTTGTTATGCTGATGGGCGGGATGTAAATTGCCAACAGACACTCGGGAGAAGTGTATGGTGTTTCCTGAAACATCTAAAAAACAAAGCAACAGAGCCTAGGGCACTTCCACTTATGGTCCTATAGCTTAGGGAAATTAAAATCAAAAAGACACAGCCACCCCAAAGTTTGGGACGCCTCTGTTTACAAGAACCTCGTTTACAGTACAAGTTCAACATCGCAGAAAGTGAAAAATGGATAAAGAAGTTGTGGTATTTACTTACAAAGCAATATCACTCAGCAATGAAATCTATGTCATCAGGCCCTTAGCAGCACAATGAGTGGATTCAGGTATGATGATTCTAACTGAAATAAGTCACACAGAAAAAGAAACATCATAAGATATCAGTAATACACGGAATGTAAACTTGGCTACACAGGAACTGAATTACAGAACAGAACAGGGTCTCAAATTTAGAAAACCAACTTATGCTTGCTTAAGGGGAAAGGTGAGTTGGGGTGCTGCATAAAACCAGAGATTGAAATGAGCACAGATAAAGTTCCTTAAGCCAAATATGGAATAGACAAGAGCTACTCCTTGCTCAACGAAATGGACTCAACACCGCATATTAAACGCCTAAGAATGTACCTGACTAGTAAGTATCTTAAAACCTATGGATTGCTATGTCTCCGAAAGAGAATCAAGCATGTGTACAGGGGCATAAACGCAGCAGTGATAGGATTGGAGAGGTTCGGTGAGCAAATGAAGACCCTTTGAAGTCATATTGCATGGTACCCATTCCACGGGTTTCAACTACCCAGGTTTAAGGTATTCTTCCTTCAGCTAAAACATGCATGTGGAAGCTAGAGTCTGATCAACCATGTGATCGGGAGACGTGTTCAAATATGTCTCAGTTTTCGTACCCTGGTACTCGGGTGCAACATTCCAGACGCTTTACTAACACCCTCCCGACTTGGAGAGTCAGTCCCTTTAACCTCCTGTTTGGCCCAGTTTGCAATTTCTGCGGAAGATGAACAGGAATAGCGAGAACCAATGAGAGACTAGCTGGAGGTGTCTGGACGGGCAAATTTAACTCTCATTTCCCACCAGGAAGAGGAATTAACCAAAGGCTCAGCGTGCCGTGCCGGAACCAGATTAGGGCCTGAAGCCATCCTGCGGTGTTGCGGCCAGCTCAAAAGAAAGCGAGTTGAAGAAAGGAGCTCAGGGGCACTGTAATTCACAAACCTGCAGAGTTATAAATGACAGCTATCGTCCAAAAATATACTGAAGTAAGGCTGCCAAGAGGACTTGAAAGCGGGCCAGAATTGCAGGAAACCGATTTCAGGAGGTAGACTGGAATTGCATTGAAAGCATAGGAAAAGAGGCAGAACGTCCACAATGATGCACTTGGCCAAAAAGGGCATATGCGTTTTTTCCTGAATATATTCAGGAGAAAACGCATACGCCCTTTTTGGCCAACCAAGCAAGCTTGCAAAGGAAATCTGCACTACAATGAAGTCTCACTTCCCCCCGGTCAAAAGGGCCATCTGAAAAAAGTGTAAAATCCAGAAAGGCAGGACAGGCCATGGAGAACTGGGAGCCTTGTTATGCTGATGGGCGGGATGTAAATTGCCAACAGACACTCGGGAGAAGTGTATGGTGTTTCCTGAAACATCTAAAAAACAAAGCAACAGAGCCTAGGGCACTTCCACTTATGGTCCTATAGCTTAGGGAAATTAAAATCAAAAAGACACAGCCACCCCAAAGTTTGGGACGCCTCTGTTTACAAGAACCTCGTTTACAGTACAAGTTCAACATCGCAGAAAGTGAAAAATGGATAAAGAAGTTGTGGTATTTACTTACAAAGCAATATCACTCAGCAATGAAATCTATGTCATCAGGCCCTTAGCAGCACAATGAGTGGATTCAGGTATGATGATTCTAACTGAAATAAGTCACACAGAAAAAGAAACATCATAAGATATCAGTAATACACGGAATGTAAACTTGGCTACACAGGAACTGAATTACAGAACAGAACAGGGTCTCAAATTTAGAAAACCAACTTATGCTTGCTTAAGGGTAAAGGTGAGTTGGGGTGCTGCATAAAACCAGAGATTGAAATGAGCACAGATAAAGTTCCTTAAACCAAATATGGAATAGACAAGAGCTACTCCTTGCTCAACGAAATGGACTCAACACCGCATATTAAATGCCTAAGAATGTACCTGACTAGTAAGTATCTTAAAACCTATGGATTGCTATGTCTCCGAAAGAGAATCAAGCATGTGTACAGGGGCATAAACGCAGCAGTGATAGGATTGGAGAGGTTCGGTGAGCAAATGAAGACCCTTTGAAGTCATATTGCATGGTACCCATTCCACGGGTTTCAACTACCCAGGTTTAAGGTATTCTTCCTTCAGCTAAAACATGCATGTGGAACCTAGAGTCTGATCAACCATGTGATCGGGAGACGTGTTCAAATATGTCTCAGTTTTCGTACCCTGGTACTCGGGTGCAACATTCCAGATGCTTTACTAAGACCCTCCCGACTTGGAGAGTCAGTCCCTTTAACCTCCTGTTTGGCCCAGTTTGCAATTTCTGCGGAAGATGAACAGGAATAGCGAGAACCAATGAGAGACTACCTGGAGGTGTCTGGACGGGCAAATTTAACTCTCATTTCCCACCAGGAAGAGGAATTAACCAAAGGCTCAGCGTGCCGTGCCGGAACCAGATTAGGGCCTGAAGCCATCCTGCGGTGTTGCGGCCAGCTCAAAAGAAAGCGAGTTGAAGAAAGGAGCTCAGGGGCACTGTAATTCACAAACCTGCAGAGTTATAAATGACAGCTATCGTCCAAAAATATACTGAAGTAAGGCTGCCAAGAGGACTTGAAAGCGGGGCAGAATTGCAGGAAACCGATTTCAGGAGGCAGACTGGAATTGCATTGAAAGCATAGGAAAAGAGGCAGAACGTCCACCATGATGCACTTGGCCAAAAAGGGCGTATGCGTTTTTTCCTGAATATATTCAGGAAAAAACGCATACGCCCTTTTTGGCCAACCAAGCAAGCTTGCAAAGGAAATCTGCACTACAATGAAGTCTCACTTCCCCCCGGTCAAAAGGGCCATCTGAAAAAAGTGTAAAATCCAGAAAGGCAGGACAGGCCATGGAGAACTGGGAGCCTTGTTATGCTGATGGGCGGGATGTAAATTGCCAACAGACACTCGGGAGAAGTGTATGGTGTTTCCTGAAACATCTAAAAAACAAAGCAACAGAGCCTAGGGCACTTCCACTTATGGTCCTATAGCTTAGGGAAATTAAAATCAAAAAGACACAGCCACCCCAAAGTTTGGGACGCCTCTGTTTACAAGAACCTCGTTTACAGTACAAGTTCAACATCGCAGAAAGTGAAAAATGGATAAAGAAGTTGTGGTATTTACTTACAAAGCAATATCACTCAGCAATGAAATTTATGTCATCAGGCCCTTAGCAGCACAATGAGTGGATTCAGGTATGATGATTCTAACTGAAATAAGTCACACAGAAAAAGAAACATCATAAGATATCAGTAATACACGGAATGTAAACTTGGCTACACAGGAACTGAATTACAGAACAGAACAGGGTCTCAAATTTAGAAAACCAACTTATGCTTGCTTAAGGGTAAAGGTGAGTTGGGGTGCTGCATAAAACCAGAGATTGAAATGAGCACAGATAAAGTTCCTTAAACCAAATATGGAATAGACAAGAGCTACTCCTTGCTCAACGAAATGGACTCAACACCGCATATTAAATGCCTAAGAATGTACCTGACTAGTAAGTATCTTAAAACCTATGGATTGCTATGTCTCCGAAAGAGAATCAAGCATGTGTACAGGGGCATAAACGCAGCAGTGATAGGATTGGAGAGGTTCGGTGAGCAAATGAAGACCCTTTGAAGTCATATTGCATGGTACCCATTCCACGGGTTTCAACTACCCAGGTTTAAGGTATTCTTCCTTCAGCTAAAACATGCATGTGGAACCTAGAGTCTGATCAACCATGTGATCGGGAGACGTGTTCAAATATGTCTCAGTTTTCGTACCCTGGTACTCGGGTGCAACATTCCAGATGCTTTACTAAGACCCTCCCGACTTGGAGAGTCAGTCCCTTTAACCTCCTGTTTGGCCCAGTTTGCAATTTCTGCGGAAGATGAACAGGAATAGCGAGAACCAATGAGAGACTAGCTGGAGGTGTCTGGACGGGCAAATTTAACTCTCATTTCCCACCAGGAAGAGGAATTAACCAAAGGCTCAGCGTGCCGTGCCGGAACCAGATTAGGGCCTGAAGCCATCCTGCGGTGTTGCGGCCAGCTCAAAAGAAAGCGAGTTGAAGAAAGGAGCTCAGGGGCACTGTAATTCACAAACCTGCAGAGTTATAAATGACAGCTATCGTCCAAAAATATACTGAAGTAAGGCTGCCAAGAGGACTTGAAAGCGGGGCAGAATTGCAGGAAACCGATTTCAGGAGGCAGACTGGAATTGCATTGAAAGCATAGGAAAAGAGGCAGAACGTCCACCATGATGCACTTGGCCAAAAAGGGCGTATGCGTTTTTTCCTGAATATATTCAGGAAAAAACGCATACGCCCTTTTTGGCCAACCAAGCAAGCTTGCAAAGGAAATCTGCACTACAATGAAGTCTCACTTCCCCCCGGTCAAAAGGGCCATCTGAAAAAAGTGTAAAATCCAGAAAGGCAGGACAGGCCATGGAGAACTGGGAGCCTTGTTATGCTGATGGGCGGGATGTAAATTGCCAACAGACACTCGGGAGAAGTGTATGGTGTTTCCTGAAACATCTAAAAAACAAAGCAACAGAGCCTAGGGCACTTCCACTTATGGTCCTATAGCTTAGGGAAATTAAAATCAAAAAGACACAGCCACCCCAAAGTTTGGGACGCCTCTGTTTACAAGAACCTCGTTTACAGTACAAGTTCAACATCGCAGAAAGTGAAAAATGGATAAAGAAGTTGTGGTATTTACTTACAAAGCAATATCACTCAGCAATGAAATCTATGTCCTCAGGCCCTTAGCAGCACAATGAGTGGATTCAGGTATGATGATTCTAACTGAAATAAGTCACACAGAAAAAGAAACATCATAAGATATCAGTAATACACGGAATGTAAACTTGGCTACACAGGAACTGAATTACAGAACAGAACAGGGTCTCAAATTTAGAAAACCAACTTATGCTTGCTTAAGGGGAAAGGTGAGTTGGGGTGCTGCATAAAACCAGAGATTGAAATGAGCACAGATAAAGTTCCTTAAGCCAAATATGGAATAGACAAGAGCTACTCCTTGCTCAACGAAATGGACTCAACACCGCATATTAAACGCCTAAGAATGTACCTGACTAGTAAGTATCTTAAAACCTATGGATTGCTATGTCTCCGAAAGAGAATCAAGCATGTGTACAGGGGCATAAACGCAGCAGTGATAGGATTGGAGAGGTTCGGTGAGCAAATGAAGACCCTTTGAAGTCATATTGCATGGTACCCATTCCACGGGTTTCAACTACCCAGGTTTAAGGTATTCTTCCTTCAGCTAAAACATGCATGTGGAACCTAGAGTCTGATCAACCATGTGATCGGGAGACGTGTTCAAATATGTCTCAGTTTTCGTACCCTGGTACTCGGGTGCAACATTCCAGACGCTTTACTAACACCCTCCCGACTTGGAGAGTCAGTCCCTTTAACCTCCTGTTTGGCCCAGTTTGCAATTTCTGCGGAAGATGAACAGGAATAGCGAGAACCAATGAGAGACTAGCTGGAGGTGTCTGGACGGGCAAATTTAACTCTCATTTCCCACCAGGAAGAGGAATTAACCAAAGGCTCAGCGTGCCGTGCCGGAACCAGATTAGGGCCTGAAGCCATCCTGCGGTGTTGCGGCCAGCTCAAAAGAAAGCGAGTTGAAGAAAGGAGCTCAGGGGCACTGTAATTCACAAACCTGCAGAGTTATAAATGACAGCTATCGTCCAAAAATATACTGAAGTAAGGCTGCCAAGAGGACTTGAAAGCGGGCCAGAATTGCAGGAAACCGATTTCAGGAGGTAGACTGGAATTGCATTGAAAGCATAGGAAAAGAGGCAGAACGTCCACAATGATGCACTTGGCCAAAAAGGGCGTATGCGTTTTTTCCTGAATATATTCAGGAGAAAACGCATACGCCCTTTTTGGCCAACCAAGCAAGCTTGCAAAGGAAATCTGCACTACAATGAAGTCTCACTTCCCCCCGGTCAAAAGGGCCATCTGAAATAAGTGTAAAATCCAGAAAGGCAGGACAGGCCATGGAGAACTGGGAGCCTTGTTATGCTGATGGGCGGGATGTAAATTGCCAACAGACACTCGGGAGAAGTGTATGGTGTTTCCTGAAACATCTAAAAAACAAAGCAACAGAGCCTAGGGCACTTCCACTTATGGTCCTATAGCTTAGGGAAATTAAAATCAAAAAGACACAGCCACCCCAAAGTTTGGGACGCCTCTGTTTACAAGAACCTGGTTTACAGTACAAGTTCAACATCGCAGAAAGTGAAAAATGGATAAAGAAGTTGTGGTATTTACTTACAAAGCAATATCACTCAGCAATGAAATCTATGTCATCAGGCCCTTAGCAGCACAATGAGTGGATTCAGGTATGATGATTCTAACTGAAATAAGTCACACAGAAAAAGAAACATCATAAGATATCAGTAATACACGGAATGTAAACTTGGCTACACAGGAACTGAATTACAGAACAGAACAGGGTCTCAAATTTAGAAAACCAACTTATGCTTGCTTAAGGGTAAAGGTGAATTGGGGTGCTGCATAAAACCAGAGATTGAAATGAACACAGATAAAGTTCCTTAAGCCAAATATGGAATAGACAAGAGCTACTCCTTGCTCAACGAAATGGACTCAACACCGCATATTAAACGCCTAAGAATGTACCTGACTAGTAAGTATCTTAAAACCTATGGATTGCTATGTCTCTGAAAGAGAATCAAGCATGTGTACAGGGGCATAAACGCAGCAGTGATAGGATTGGAGAGGTTCGGTGAGCAAATGAAGACCCTTTGAAGTCATATTGCATGGTACCCATTCCACGGGTTTCAACTACCCAGGTTTAAGGTATTCTTCCTTCAGCTAAAACATGCATGTGGAACCTAGAGTATGATCAACCATGTGATCGGGAGACGTGTTCAAATATGTCTCAGTTTTCGTACCCTGGTACTCAGGTGCAACATTCCAGACGCTTTACTAAGACCCTCCCAACTTGGAGAGTCAGTCCCTTTAACCTCCTGTTTGGCCCAGTTTGCAATTTCTGCGGAAGATGAACAGGAATAGTGAGAACCAATGAGAGACTAGCTGGAGGTGTCTGGACGGGCAAATTTAACTCTCATTTCCCACCAGGAAGAGGAATTAACCAAAGGCTCAGCGTGCCGTGCCGGAACCAGATTAGGGCCTGAAGCCATCCTGCGGTGTTGCGGCCAGCTCAAAAGAAAGCGAGTTGAAGAAAGGAGCTCAGGGGCACTGTAATTCACAAACCTGCAGAGTTATAAATGACAGCTATCGTCCAAAAATATACTGAAGTAAGGCTGCCAAGAGGACTTGAAAGCGGGGCAGAATTGCAGGAAACCGATTTCAGGAGGTAGACTGGAATTGCATTGAAAGCATAGGAAAAGAGGCAGAACGTCCACAATGATGCACTTGGCCAAAAAGGGCGTATGCGTTTTTTCCTGAATATATTCAAGAAAAAACGCATACGCCCTTTTTGGCCAACCAAGCAAGCTTGCAAAGGAAATCTGCACTACAATGAAGTCTCACTTCCCCCCGGTCAAAAGGGCCATCTGAAAAAAGTGTAAAATCCAGAAAGGCAGGACAGGCCATGGAGAACTGGGAGCCTTGTTATGCTGATGGGCGGGATGTAAATTGCCAACAGACACTCGGGAGAAGTGTATGGTGTTTCCTGAAACATCTAAAAAACAAAGCAACAGAGCCTAGGGTACTTCCACTTATGGTCCTATAGCTTAGGGAAATTAAAATCAAAAAGACACAGCCACCCCAAAGTTTGGGACGCCTCTGTTTACAAGAACCTCGTTTACAGTACAAGTTCAACATCGCAGAAAGTGAAAAATGGATAAAGAAGTTGTGGTATTTACTTACAAAGCAATATCACTCAGCAATGAAATCTATGTCATCAGGCCCTTAGCAGCACAATGAGTGGATTCAGGTATGATGATTCTAACTGAAATAAGTCACACAGAAAAAGAAACATCATAAGATATCAGTAATACACGGAATGTAAACTTGGCTACACAGGAACTGAATTACAGAACAGAACAGGGTCTCAAATTTAGAAAACCAACTTATGCTTGCTTAAGGGGAAAGGTGAGTTGGGGTGCTGCATAAAACCAGAGATTGAAATGAGCACAGATAAAGTTCCTTAAGCCAAATATGGAATAGACAAGAGCTACTCCTTGCTCAACGAAATGGACTCAACACCGCATATTAAAGGCCTAAGAATGTACCTGACTAGTAAGTATCTTAAAACCTATGGATTGCTATGTCTCTGAAAGAGAATCAAGCATGTGTACAGGGGCATAAACGCAGCAGTGATAGGATTGGAGAGGTTCGGTGAGCAAATGAAGACCCTTTGAAGTCATATTGCATGGTACCCATTCCACGGGTTTCAACTACCCAGGTTTAAGGTATTCTTCCTTCAGCTAAAACATGCATGTGGAACCTAGAGTATGATCAACCATGTGATCGGGAGACGTGTTCAAATATGTCTCAGTTTTCGTACCCTGGTACTCGGGTGCAACATTCCAGACGCTTTACTAACACCCTCCCGACTTGGAGAGTCAGTCCCTTTAACCTCCTGTTTGGCCCAGTTGGCAATTTCTGCGGAAGATGAACAGGAATAGCGAGAACCAATGAGAGACTAGCTGGAGGTGTCTGGACGGGCAAATTTAACTCTCATTTCCCACCAGGAAGAGGAATTAACCAAAGGCTCAGCATGCCGTGCCGGAACCAGATTAGGGCCTGAAGCCATCCTGCGGTGTTGCGGCCAGCTCAAAAGAAAGCGAGTTGAAGAAAGGAGCTCAGGGGCACTGTAATTCACAAACCTGCAGAGTTATAAATGACAGCTATCGTCCAAAAATATACTGAAGTAAGGCTGCCAAGAGGACTTGAAAGCGGGGCAGAATTGCAGGAAACCGATTTCAGGAGGCAGACTGGAATTGCATTGAAAGCATAGGAAAAGAGGCAGAACGTCCACAATGATGCACTTGGCCAAAAAGGGCGTATGCGTTTTTTCCTGAATATATTCAGGAAAAAACGCATACGCCCTTTTTGGCCAACCAAGCAAGCTTGCAAAGGAAATCTGCACTACAATGAAGTCTCACTTCCCCCCGGTCAAAAGGGCCATCTGAAAAAAGTGTAAAATCCAGAAAGGCAGGACAGGCCATGGAGAACTGGGAGCCTTGTTATGCTGATGGGCGGGATGTAAATTGCCAACAGACACTCGGGAGAAGTGTATGGTGTTTCCTGAAACATCTAAAAAACAAAGCAACAGAGCCTAGGGCACTTCCACTTATGGTCCTATAGCTTAGGGAAATTAAAATCAAAAAGACACAGCCACCCCAAAGTTTGGGACGCCTCTGTTTACAAGAACCTCGTGTACAGTACAAGTTCAACATCGCAGAAAGTGAAAAATGGATAAAGAAGTTGTGGTATTTACTTACAAAGCAATATCACTCAGCAATGAAATCTATGTCATCAGGCCCTTAGCAGCACAATGAGTGGATTCAGGTATGATGATTCTAACTGAAATAAGTCACACAGAAAAAGAAACATCATAAGATATCAGTAATACACGGAATGTAAACTTGGCTACACAGGAACTGAATTACAGAACAGAACAGGGTCTCAAATTTAGAAAACCAACTTATGCTTGCTTAAGGGTAAAGGTGAATTGGGGTGCTGCATAAAACCAGAGATTGAAATGAACACAGATAAAGTTCCTTAAGCCAAATATGGAATAGACAAGAGCTACTCCTTGCTCAACGAAATGGACTCAACACCGCATATTAAACGCCTAAGAATGTACCTGACTAGTAAGTATCTTAAAACCTATGGATTGCTATGTCTCTGAAAGAGAATCAAGCATGTGTACAGGGGCATAAACGCAGCAGTGATAGGATTGGAGAGGTTCGGTGAGCAAATGAAGACCCTTTGAAGTCATATTGCATGGTACCCATTCCACGGGTTTCAACTACCCAGGTTTAAGGTATTCTTCCTTCAGCTAAAACATGCATGTGGAACCTAGAGTATGATCAACCATGTGATCGGGAGACGTGTTCAAATATGTCTCAGTTTTCGTACCCTGGTACTCGGGTGCAACATTCCAGACGCTTTACTAACACCCTCCCGACTTGGAGAGTCAGTCCCTTTAACCTCCTGTTTGGCCCAGTTTGCAATTTCTGCGGAAGATGAACAGGAATAGCGAGAACCAATGAGAGACTAGCTGGAGGTGTCTGGACGGGCAAATTTAACTCTCATTTCCCACCAGGAAGAGGAATTAACCAAAGGCTCAGCGTGCCGTGCCGGAACCAGATTAGGGCCTGAAGCCATCCTGCGGTGTTGCGGCCAGCTCAAAAGAAAGCGAGTTGAAGAAAGGAGCTCAGGGGCACTGTAATTCACAAACCTGCAGAGTTATAAATGACAGCTATCGTCCAAAAATATACTGAAGTAAGGCTGCCAAGAGGACTTGAAAGCGGGGCAGAATTGCAGGAAACCGATTTCAGGAGGTAGACTGGAATTGCATTGAAAGCATAGGAAAAGAGGCAGAACGTCCACAATGATGCACTTGGCCAAAAAGGGCGTATGCGTTTTTTCCTGAATATATTCAAGAAAAAACGCATACGCCCTTTTTGGCCAACCAAGCAAGCTTGCAAAGGAAATCTGCACTACAATGAAGTCTCACTTCCCCCCGGTCAAAAGGGCCATCTGAAAAAAGTGTAAAATCCAGAAAGGCAGGACAGGCCATGGAGAACTGGGAGCCTTGTTATGCTGATGGGCGGGATGTAAATTGCCAACAGACACTCGGGAGAAGTGTATGGTGTTTCCTGAAACATCTAAAAAACAAAGCAACAGAGCCTAGGGCACTTCCACTTATGGTCCTATAGCTTAGGGAAATTAAAATCAAAAAGACACAGCCACCCCAAAGTTTGGGACGCCTCTGTTTACAAGAACCTCGTTTACAGTACAAGTTCAACATCGCAGAAAGTGAAAAATGGATAAAGAAGTTGTGGTATTTACTTACAAAGCAATATCACTCAGCAATGAAATCTATGTCATCAGGCCCTTAGCAGCACAATGAGTGGATTCAGGTATGATGATTCTAACTGAAATAAGTCACACAGAAAAAGAAACATCATAAGATATCAGTAATACACGGAATGTAAACTTGGCTACACAGGAACTGAATTACAGAACAGAACAGGGTCTCAAATTTAGAAAACCAACTTATGCTTGCTTAAGGGGAAAGGTGAGTTGGGGTGCTGCATAAAACCAGAGATTGAAATGAGCACAGATAAAGTTCCTTAAGCCAAATATGGAATAGACAAGAGCTACTCCTTGCTCAACGAAATGGACTCAACACCGCATATTAAATGCCTAAGAATGTACCTGACTAGTAAGTATCTTAAAACCTATGGATTGCTATGTCTCCGAAAGAGATTCAAGCATGTGTACAGGGGCATAAACGCAGCAGTGATAGGATTGGAGAGGTTCGGTGAGCAAATGAAGACCCTTTGAAGTCATATTGCATGGTACCCATTCCACGGGTTTCAACTACCCAGGTTTAAGGTATTCTTCCTTCAGCTAAAACATGCATGTGGAACCTAGAGTATGATCAACCATGTGATCGGGAGACGTGTTCAAATATGTCTCAGTTTTCGTACCCTGGTACTCGGGTGCAACATTCCAGACGCTTTACTAACACCCTCCCGACTTGGAGAGTCAGTCCCTTTAACCTCCTGTTTGGCCCAGTTTGCAATTTCTGCGGAAGATGAACAGGAATAGCGAGAACCAATGAGAGACTAGCTGGAGGTGTCTGGACGGGCAAATTTAACTCTCATTTCCCACCAGGAAGAGGAATTAACCAAAGGCTCAGCGTGCCGTGCCGGAACCAGATTAGGGCCTGAAGCCATCCTGCGGTGTTGCGGCCAGCTCAAAAGAAAGCGAGTTGAAGAAAGGAGCTCAGGGGCACTGTAATTCACAAACCTGCAGAGTTATAAATGACAGCTATCGTCCAAAAATATACTGAAGTAAGGCTGCCAAGAGGACTTGAAAGCGGGGCAGAATTGCAGGAAACCGATTTCAGGAGGCAGACTGGAATTGCATTGAAAGCATAGGAAAAGAGGCAGAACGTCCACAATGATGCACTTGGCCAAAAAGGGCGTATGCGTTTTTTCCTGAATATATTCAGGAAAAAACGCATACGCCCTTTTTGGCCAACCAAGCAAGCTTGCAAAGGAAATCTGCACTACAATGAAGTCTCACTTCCCCCCGGTCAAAAGGGCCATCTGAAAAAAGTGTAAAATCCAGAAAGGCAGGACAGGCCATGGAGAACTGGGAGCCTTGTTATGCTGATGGGCGGGATGTAAATTGCCAACAGACACTCGGGAGAAGTGTATGGTGTTTCCTGAAACATCTAAAAAACAAAGCAACAGAGCCTAGGGCACTTCCACTTATGGTCCTATAGCTTAGGGAAATTAAAATCAAAAAGACACAGCCACCCCAAAGTTTGGGACGCCTCTGTTTACAAGAACCTCGTTTACAGTACAAGTTCAACATCGCAGAAAGTGAAAAATGGATAAAGAAGTTGTGGTATTTACTTACAAAGCAATATCACTCAGCAATGAAATCTATGTCATCAGGCCCTTAGCAGCACAATGAGTGGATTCAGGTATGATGATTCTAACTGAAATAAGTCACACAGAAAAAGAAACATCATAAGATATCAGTAATACACGGAATGTAAACTTGGCTACACAGGAACTGAATTACAGAACAGAACAGGGTCTCAAATTTAGAAAACCAACTTATGCTTGCTTAAGGGTAAAGGTGAATTGGGGTGCTGCATAAAACCAGAGATTGAAATGAACACAGATAAAGTTCCTTAAGACAAATATGGAATAGACAAGAGCTACTCCTTGCTCAACGAAATGGACTCAACACCGCATATTAAACGCCTAAGAATGTACCTGACTAGTAAGTATCTTAAAACCTATGGATTGCTATGTCTCTGAAAGAGAATCAAGCATGTGTACAGGGGCATAAACGCAGCAGTGATAGGATTGGAGAGGTTCGGTGAGCAAATGAAGACCCTTTGAAGTCATATTGCATGGTACCCATTCCACGGGTTTCAACTACCCAGGTTTAAGGTATTCTTCCTTCAGCTAAAACATGCATGTGGAACCTAGAGTATGATCAACCATGTGATCGGGAGACGTGTTCAAATATGTCTCAGTTTTCGTACCCTGGTACTCGGGTGCAATATTCCAGACGCTTTACTAACACCCTCCCGACTTGGAGAGTCAGTCCCTTTAACCTCCTGTTTGGCCCAGTTTGCAATTTCTGCGGAAGATGAACAGGAATAGCGAGAACCAATGAGAGACTAGCTGGAGGTGTCTGGACGGGCAAATTTAACTCTCATTTCCCACCAGGAAGAGGAATTAACCAAAGGCTCAGCGTGCCGTGCCGGAACCAGATTAGGGCCTGAAGCCATCCTGCGGTGTTGCGGCCAGCTCAAAAGAAAGCGAGTTGAAGAAAGGAGCTCAGGGGCACTGTAATTCACAAACCTGCAGAGTTATAAATGACAGCTATCGTCCAAAAATATACTGAAGTAAGGCTGCCAAGAGGACTTGAAAGCGGGGCAGAATTGCAGGAAACCGATTTCAGGAGGTAGACTGGAATTGCATTGAAAGCATAGGAAAAGAGGCAGAACGTCCACAATGATGCACTTGGCCAAAAAGGGCGTATGCGTTTTTTCCTGAATATATTCAGGAGAAAACGCATACGCCCTTTTTGGCCAACCAAGCAAGCTTGCAAAGGAAATCTGCACTACAATGAAGTCTCACTTCCCCCCGGTCAAAAGGGCCATCTGAAAAAAGTGTAAAATCCAGAAAGGCAGGACAGGCCATGGAGAACTGGGAGCCTTGTTATGCTGATGGGCGGGATGTAAATTGCCAACAGACACTCGGGAGAAGTGTATGGTGTTTCCTGAAACATCTAAAAAACAAAGCAACAGAGCCTAGGGCACTTCCACTTATGGTCCTATAGCTTAGGGAAATTAAAATCAAAAAGACACAGCCACCCCAAAGTTTGGGACGCCTCTGTTTACAAGAACCTGGTTTACAGTACAAGTTCAACATCGCAGAAAGTGAAAAATGGATAAAGAAGTTGTGGTATTTACTTACAAAGCAATATCACTCAGCAATGAAATCTATGTCATCAGGCCCTTAGCAGCACAATGAGTGGATTCAGGTATGATGATTCTAACTGAAATAAGTCACACAGAAAAAGAAACATCATAAGATATCAGTAATACACGGAATGTAAACTTGGCTACACAGGAACTGAATTACAGAACAGAACAGGGTCTCAAATTTAGAAAACCAACTTATGCTTGCTTAAGGGTAAAGGTGAGTTGGGGTGCTGCATAAAACCAGAGATTGAAATGAGCACAGATAAAGTTCCTTAAGCCAAATATGGAATAGACAAGAGCTACTCCTTGCTCAACGAAATGGACTCAACACCGCATATTAAAGGCCTAAGAATGTACCTGACTAGTAAGTATCTTAAAACCTATGGATTGCTATGTCTCCGAAAGAGAATCAAGCATGTGTACAGGGGCATAAACGCAGCAGTGATAGGATTGGAGAGGTTCGGTGAGCAAATGAAGACCCTTTGAAGTCATATTGCATGGTACCCATTCCACGGGTTTCAACTACCCAGGTTTAAGGTATTCTTCCTTCAGCTAAAACATGCATGTGGAACCTAGAGTATGATCAACCATGTGATCGGGAGACGTGTTCAAATATGTCTCAGTTTTCGTACCCTGGTACTCGGGTGCAACATTCCAGACGCTTTACTAACACTCTCCCGACTTGGAGAGTCAGTCCCTTTAACCTCCTGTTTGGCCCAGTTTGCAATTTCTGCGGAAGATGAACAGGAATAGCGAGAACCAATGAGAGACTAGCTGGAGGTGTCTGGACGGGCAAATTTAACTCTCATTTCCCACCAGGAAGAGGAATTAACCAAAGGCTCAGCGTGCCGTGCCGGAACCAGATTAGGGCCTGAAGCCATCCTGCGGTGTTGCGGCCAGCTCAAAAGAAAGCGAGTTGAAGAAAGGAGCTCAGGGGCACTGTAATTCACAAACCTGCAGAGTTATAAATGACAGCTATCGTCCAAAAATATACTGAAGTAAGGCTGCCAAGAGGACTTGAAAGCGGGGCAGAATTGCAGGAAACCGATTTCAGGAGGCAGACTGGAATTGCATTGAAAGCATAGGAAAAGAGGCAGAACGTCCACAATGATGCACTTGGCCAAAAAGGGCGTATGCGTTTTTTCCTGAATATATTCAGGAAAAAACGCATACGCCCTTTTTGGCCAACCAAGCAAGCTTGCAAAGGAAATCTGCACTACAATGAAGTCTCACTTCCCCCCGGTCAAAAGGGCCATCTGAAAAAAGTGTAAAATCCAGAAAGGCAGGACAGGCCATGGAGAACTGGGAGCCTTGTTATGCTGATGGGCGGGATGTAAATTGCCAACAGACACTCGGGAGAAGTGTATGGTGTTTCCTGAAACATCTAAAAAACAAAGCAACAGAGCCTAGGGCACTTCCACTTATGGTCCTATAGCTTAGGGAAATTAAAATCAAAAAGACACAGCCACCCCAAAGTTTGGGACGCCTCTGTTTACAAGAACCTCGTTTACAGTACAAGTTCAACATCGCAGAAAGTGAAAAATGGATAAAGAAGTTGTGGTATTTACTTACAAAGCAATATCACTCAGCAATGAAATCTATGTCATCAGGCCCTTAGCAGCACAATGAGTGGATTCAGGTATGATGATTCTAACTGAAATAAGTCACACAGAAAAAGAAACATCATAAGATATCAGTAATACACGGAATGTAAACTTGGCTACACAGAAACTGAATTACAGAACAGAACAGGGTCTCAAATTTAGAAAACCAACTTATGCTTGCTTAAGGGTAAAGGTGAATTGGGGTGCTGCATAAAACCAGAGATTGAAATGAACACAGATAAAGTTCCTTAAGCCAAATATGGAATAGACAAGAGCTACTCCTTGCTCAACGAAATGGACTCAACACCGCATATTAAACGCCTAAGAATGTACCTGACTAGTAAGTATCTTAAAACCTATGGATTGCTATGTCTCTGAAAGAGAATCAAGCATGTGTACAGGGGCATAAACGCAGCAGTGATAGGATTGGAGAGGTTCGGTGAGCAAATGAAGACCCTTTGAAGTCATATTGCATGGTACCCATTCCACGGGTTTCAACTACCCAGGTTTAAGGTATTCTTCCTTCAGCTAAAACATGCATGTGGAACCTAGAGTATGATCAACCATGTGATCGGGAGACGTGTTCAAATATGTCTCAGTTTTCGTACCCTGGTACTCGGGTGCAACATTCCAGACGCTTTACTAACACCCTCCCGACTTGGAGAGTCAGTCCCTTTAACCTCCTGTTTGGCCCAGTTTGCAATTTCTGCGGAAGATGAACAGGAATAGCGAGAACCAATGAGAGACTAGCTGGAGGTGTCTGGACGGGCAAATTTAACTCTCATTTCCCACCAGGAAGAGGAATTAACCAAAGGCTCAGCGTGCCGTGCCGGAACCAGATTAGGGCCTGAAGCCATCCTGCGGTGTTGCGGCCAGCTCAAAAGAAAGCGAGTTGAAGAAAGGAGCTCAGGGGCACTGTAATTCACAAACCTGCAGAGTTATAAATGACAGCTATCGTCCAAAAATATACTGAAGTAAGGCTGCCAAGAGGACTTGAAAGCGGGGCAGAATTGCAGGAAACCGATTTCAGGAGGTAGACTGGAACTGCATTGAAAGCATAGGAAAAGAGGCAGAACGTCCACAATGATGCACTTGGCCTAAAAGGGCGTATGCGTTTTTTCCTGAATATATTCAAGAAAAAACGCATACGCCCTTTTTGGCCAACCAAGCAAGCTTGCAAAGGAAATCTGCACTACAATGAAGTCTCACTTCCCCCCGGTCAAAAGGGCCATCTGAAAAAAGTGTAAAATCCAGAAAGGCAGGACAGGCCATGGAGAACTGGGAGCCTTGTTATGCTGATGGGCGGGATGTAAATTGCCAACAGACACTCGGGAGAAGTGTATGGTGTTTCCTGAAACATCTAAAAAACAAAGCAACAGAGCCTAGGGCACTTCCACTTATGGTCCTATAGCTTAGGGAAATTAAAATCAAAAAGACACAGCCACCCCAAAGTTTGGGACGCCTCTGTTTACAAGAACCTCGTTTACAGTACAAGTTCAACATCGCAGAAAGTGAAAAATGGATAAAGAAGTTGTGGTATTTACTTACAAAGCAATATCACTCAGCAATGAAATCTATGTCATCAGGCCCTTAGCAGCACAATGAGTGGATTCAGGTATGATGATTCTAACTGAAATAAGTCACACAGAAAAAGAAACATCATAAGATATCAGTAATACACGGAATGTAAACTTGGCTACACAGGAACTGAATTACAGAACAGAACAGGGTCTCAAATTTAGAAAACCAACTTATGCTTGCTTAAGGGTAAAGGTGAGTTGGGGTGCTGCATAAAACCAGAGATTGAAATGAGCACAGATAAAGTTCCTTAAGCCAAATATGGAATAGACAAGAGCTACTCCTTGCTCAACGAAATGGACTCAACACCGCATATTAAAGGCCTAAGAATGTACCTGACTAGTAAGTATCTTAAAACCTATGGATTACTATGTCTCTGAAAGAGAATCAAGCATGTGTACAGGGGCATAAACGCAGCAGTGATAGGATTGGAGAGGTTCGGTGAGCAAATGAAGACCCTTTGAAGTCATATTGCATGGTACCCATTCCACGGGTTTCAACTACCCAGGTTTAAGGTATTCTTCCTTCAGGTAAAACATGCATGTGGAACCTAGAGTATGATCAACCATGTGATCGGGAGACGTGTTCAAATATGTCTCAGTTTTCGTACCCTGGTACTCGGGTGCGACATTCCAGACGCTTTACTAACACTCTCCCGACTTGGAGAGTCAGTCCCTTTAACCTCCTGTTTGGCCCAGTTTGCAATTTCTGCGGAAGATGAACAGGAATAGCGAGAACCAATGAGAGACTAGCTGGAGGTGTCTGGACGGGCAAATTTAACTCTCATTTCCCACCAGGAAGAGGAATTAACCAAAGGCTCAGCGTGCCGTGCCGGAACCAGATTAGGGCCTGAAGCCATCCTGCGGTGTTGCGGCCAGCTCAAAAGAAAGCGAGTTGAAGAAAGGAGCTCAGGGGCACTGTAATTCACAAACCTGCAGAGTTATAAATGACAGCTATCGTCCAAAAATATACTGAAGTAAGGCTGCCAAGAGGACTTGAAAGCGGGGCAGAATTGCAGGAAACCGATTTCAGGAGGTAGACTGGAATTGCATTGAAAGCATAGGAAAAGAGGCAGAACGTCCACAATGATGCACTTGGCCAAAAAGGGCGTATGCGTTTTTTCCTGAATATATTCAGGAGAAAACGCATACGCCCTTTTTGGCCAACCAAGCAAGCTTGCAAAGGAAATCTGCACTACAATGAAGTCTCACTTCCCCCCGGTCAAAAGGGCCATCTGAAAAAAGTGTAAAATCCAGAAAGGCAGGACAGGCCATGGAGAACTGGGAGCCTTGTTATGCTGATGGGCGGGATGTAAATTGCCAACAGACACTCGGGAGAAGTGTATGGTGTTTCCTGAAACATCTAAAAAACAAAGCAACAGAGCCTAGGGCACTTCCACTTATGGTCCTATAGCTTAGGGAAATTAAAATCAAAAAGACACAGCCACCCCAAAGTTTGGGACGCCTCTGTTTACAAGAACCTGGTTTACAGTACAAGTTCAACATCGCAGAAAGTGAAAAATGGATAAAGAAGTTGTGGTATTTACTTACAAAGCAATATCACTCAGCAATGAAATCTATGTCATCAGGCCCTTAGCAGCACAATGAGTGGATTCAGGTATGATGATTCTAACTGAAATAAGTCACACAGAAAAAGAAACATCATAAGATATCAGTAATACACGGAATGTAAACTTGGCTACACAGGAACTGAATTACAGAACAGAACAGGGTCTCAAATTTAGAAAACCAACTTATGCTTGCTTAAGGGTAAAGGTGAGTTGGGGTGCTGCATAAAACCAGAGATTGAAATGAGCACAGATAAAGTTCCTTAAGCCAAATATGGAATAGACAAGAGCTACTCCTTGCTCAACGAAATGGACTCAACACCGCATATTAAAGGCCTAAGAATGTACCTGACTAGTAAGTATCTTAAAACCTATGGATTGCTATGTCTCCGAAAGAGAATCAAGCATGTGTACAGGGGCATAAACGCAGCAGTGATAGGATTGGAGAGGTTCGGTGAGCAAATGAAGACCCTTTGAAGTCATATTGCATGGTACCCATTCCACGGGTTTCAACTACCCAGGTTTAAGGTATTCTTCCTTCAGCTAAAACATGCATGTGGAACCTAGAGTATGATCAACCATGTGATCGGGAGACGTGTTCAAATATGTCTCAGTTTTCGTACCCTGGTACTCGGGTGCAACATTCCAGACGCTTTACTAACACTCTCCCGACTTGGAGAGTCAGTCCCTTTAACCTCCTGTTTGGCCCAGTTTGCAATTTCTGCGGAAGATGAACAGGAATAGCGAGAACCAATGAGAGACTAGCTGGAGGTGTCTGGACGGGCAAATTTAACTCTCATTTCCCACCAGGAAGAGGAATTAACCAAAGGCTCAGCGTGCCGTGCCGGAACCAGATTAGGGCCTGAAGCCATCCTGCGGTGTTGCGGCCAGCTCAAAAGAAAGCGAGTTGAAGAAAGGAGCTCAGGGGCACTGTAATTCACAAACCTGCAGAGTTATAAATGACAGCTATCGTCCAAAAATATACTGAAGTAAGGCTGCCAAGAGGACTTGAAAGCGGGGCAGAATTGCAGGAAACCGATTTCAGGAGGCAGACTGGAATTGCATTGAAAGCATAGGAAAAGAGGCAGAACGTCCACAATGATGCACTTGGCCAAAAAGGGCGTATGCGTTTTTTCCTGAATATATTCAGGAAAAAACGCATACGCCCTTTTTGGCCAACCAAGCAAGCTTGCAAAGGAAATCTGCACTACAATGAAGTCTCACTTCCCCCCGGTCAAAAGGGCCATCTGAAAAAAGTGTAAAATCCAGAAAGGCAGGACAGGCCATGGAGAACTGGGAGCCTTGTTATGCTGATGGGCGGGATGTAAATTGCCAACAGACACTCGGGAGAAGTGTATGGTGTTTCCTGAAACATCTAAAAAACAAAGCAACAGAGCCTAGGGCACTTCCACTTATGGTCCTATAGCTTAGGGAAATTAAAATCAAAAAGACACAGCCACCCCAAAGTTTGGGACGCCTCTGTTTACAAGAACCTGGTTTACAGTACAAGTTCAACATCGCAGAAAGTGAAAAATGGATAAAGAAGTTGTGGTATTTACTTACAAAGCAATATCACTCAGCAATGAAATCTATGTCATCAGGCCCTTAGCAGCACAATGAGTGGATTCAGGTATGATGATTCTAACTGAAATAAGTCACACAGAAAAAGAAACATCATAAGATATCAGTAATACACGGAATGTAAACTTGGCTACACAGAAACTGAATTACAGAACAGAACAGGGTCTCAAATTTAGAAAACCAACTTATGCTTGCTTAAGGGTAAAGGTGAATTGGGGTGCTGCATAAAACCAGAGATTGAAATGAACACAGATAAAGTTCCTTAAGCCAAATATGGAATAGACAAGAGCTACTCCTTGCTCAACGAAATGGACTCAACACCGCATATTAAACGCCTAAGAATGTACCTGACTAGTAAGTATCTTAAAACCTATGGATTGCTATGTCTCTGAAAGAGAATCAAGCATGTGTACAGGGGCATAAACGCAGCAGTGATAGGATTGGAGAGTTTCGGTGAGCAAATGAAGACCCTTTGAAGTCATATTGCATGGTACCCATTCCACGGGTTTCAACTACCCAGGTTTAAGGTATTCTTCCTTCAGGTAAAACATGCATGTGGAACCTAGAGTATGATCAACCATGTGATCGGGAGACGTGTTCAAATATGTCTCAGTTTTCGTACCCTGGTACTCGGGTGCAACATTCCAGACGCTTTACTAACACCCTCCCGACTTGGAGAGTCAGTCCCTTTAACCTCCTGTTTGGCCCAGTTTGCAATTTCTGCGGAAGATGAACAGGAATAGCGAGAACCAATGAGAGACTAGCTGGAGGTGTCTGGACGGGCAAATTTAACTCTCATTTCCCACCAGGAAGAGGAATTAACCAAAGGCTCAGCGTGCCGTGCCGGAACCAGATTAGGGCCTGAAGGCATCCTGCGGTGTTGCGGCCAGCTCAAAAGAAAGCGAGTTGAAGAAAGGAGCTCAGGGGCACTGTAATTCACAAACCTGCAGAGTTATAAATGACAGCTATCGTCCAAAAATATACTGAAGTAAGGCTGCCAAGAGGACTTGAAAGCGGGGCAGAATTGCAGGAAACCGATTTCAGGAGGTAGACTGGAACTGCATTGAAAGCATAGGAAAAGAGGCAGAACGTCCACAATGATGCACTTGGCCTAAAAGGGCGTATGCGTTTTTTCCTGAATATATTCAAGAAAAAACGCATACGCCCTTTTTGGCCAACCAAGCAAGCTTGCAAAGGAAATCTGCACTACAATGAAGTCTCACTTCCCCCCGGTCAAAAGGGCCATCTGAAAAAAGTGTAAAATCCAGAAAGGCAGGACAGGCCATGGAGAACTGGGAGCCTTGTTATGCTGATGGGCGGGATGTAAATTGCCAACAGACACTCGGGAGAAGTGTATGGTGTTTCCTGAAACATCTAAAAAACAAAGCAACAGAGCCTAGGGCACTTCCACTTATGGTCCTATAGCTTAGGGAAATTAAAATCAAAAAGACACAGCCACCCCAAAGTTTGGGACGCCTCTGTTTACAAGAACCTCGTTTACAGTACAAGTTCAACATCGCAGAAAGTGAAAAATGGATAAAGAAGTTGTGGTATTTACTTACAAAGCAATATCACTCAGCAATGAAATCTATGTCATCAGGCCCTTAGCAGCACAATGAGTGGATTCAGGTATGATGATTCTAACTGAAATAAGTCACACAGAAAAAGAAACATCATAAGATATCAGTAATACACGGAATGTAAACTTGGCTACACAGGAACTGAATTACAGAAGAGAACAGGGTCTCAAATTTAGAAAACCAACTTATGCTTGCTTAAGGGTAAAGGTGAGTTGGGGTGCTGCATAAAACCAGAGATTGAAATGAACACAGATAAAGTTCCTTAAGCCAAATATGGAATAGACAAGAGCTACTCCTTGCTCAACGAAATGGACTCAACACCGCATATTAAACGCCTAAGAATGTACCTGACTAGTAAGTATCTTAAAACCTATGGATTGCTATGTCTCTGAAAGAGAATCAAGCATGTGTACAGGGGCATAAACGCAGCAGTGATAGGATTGGAGAGGTTCGGTGAGCAAATGAAGACCCTTTGAAGTCATATTGCATGGTACCCATTCCACGGGTTTCAACTACCCAGGTTTAAGGTATTCTTCCTTCAGCTAAAACATGCATGTGGAACCTAGAGTATGATCAACCATGTGATCGGGAGACGTGTTCAAATATGTCTCAGTTTTCGTACCCTGGTACTCGGGTGCAACATTCCAGACGCTTTACTAACACTCTCCCGACTTGGAGAGTCAGTCCCTTTAACCTCCTGTTTGGCCCAGTTTGCAATTTCTGCGGAAGATGAACAGGAATAACGAGAACCAATGAGAGACTAGCTGGAGGTGTCTGGACGGGCAAATTTAACTCTCATTTCCCACCAGGAAGAGGAATTAACCAAAGGCTCAGCGTGCCGTGCCGGAACCAGATTAGGGCCTGAAGCCATCCTGCGGTGTTGCGGCCAGCTCAAAAGAAAGCGAGTTGAAGAAAGGAGCTCAGGGGCACTGTAATTCACAAACCTGCAGAGTTATAAATGACAGCTATCGTCCAAAAATATACTGAAGTAAGGCTGCCAAGAGGACTTGAAAGCGGGGCAGAATTGCAGGAAACCGATTTCAGGAGGTAGACTGGAATTGCATTGAAAGCATAGGAAAAGAGGCAGAACGTCCACAATGATGCACTTGGCCAAAAAGTGCGTATGCGTTTTTTCCTGAATATATTCAGGAAAAAACGCATACGCCCTTTTTGGCCAACCAAGCAAGCTTGCAAAGGAAATCTGCACTACAATGAAGTCTCACTTCCCCCCGGTCAAAAGGGCCATCTGAAAAAAGTGTAAAATCCAGAAAGGCAGGACAGGCCATGGAGAACTGGGAGCCTTGTTATGCTGATGGGCGGGATGTAAATTGCCAACAGACACTCGGGAGAAGTGTATGGTGTTTCCTGAAACATCTAAAAAACAAAGCAACAGAGCCTAGGGCACTTCCACTTATGGTCCTATAGCTTAGGGAAATTAAAATCAAAAAGACACAGCCACCCCAAAGTTTGGGACGCCTCTGTTTACAAGAACCTCGTTTACAGTACAAGTTCAACATCGCAGAAAGTGAAAAATGGATAAAGAAGTTGTGGTATTTACTTACAAAGCAATATCACTCAGCAATGAAATCTATGTCATCAGGCCCTTAGCAGCACAATGAGTGGATTCAGGTATGATGATTCTAACTGAAATAAGTCACACAGAAAAAGAAACATCATAAGATATCAGTAATACACGGAATGTAAACTTGGCTACACAGGAACTGAATTACAGAACAGAACAGGGTCTCAAATTTAGAAAACCAACTTATGCTTGCTTAAGGGTAAAGGTGAATTGGGGTGCTGCATAAAACCAGAGATTGAAATGAACACAGATAAAGTTCCTTAAGCCAAATATGGAATAGACAAGAGCTACTCCTTGCTCAACGAAATGGACTCAACACCGCATATTAAACGCCTAAGAATGTACCTGACTAGTAAGTATCTTAAAACCTATGGATTGCTATGTCTCCGAAAGAGAATCAAGCATGTGTACAGGGGCATAAACGCAGCAGTGATAGGATTGGAGAGGTTCGGTGAGCAAATGAAGACCCTTTGAAGTCATATTGCATGGTACCCATTCCACGGGTTTCAACTACCCAGGTTTAAGGTATTCTTCCTTCAGCTAAAACATGCATGTGGAACCTAGAGTATGATCAACCATGTGATCGGGAGACGTGTTCAAATATGTCTCAGTTTTCGTACCCTGGTACTCGGGTGCAATATTCCAGATGCTTTACTAACACCCTCCCGACTTGGAGAGTCAGTCCCTTTAACCTCCTGTTTGGCCCAGTTTGCAATTTCTGCGGAAGATGAACAGGAATAGCGAGAACCAATGAGAGACTAGCTGGAGGTGTCTGGACGGGCAAATTTAACTCTCATTTCCCACCAGGAAGAGGAATTAACCAAAGGCTCAGCGTGCCGTGCCGGAACCAGATTAGGGCCTGAAGCCATCCTGCGGTGTTGCGGCCAGCTCAAAAGAAAGCGAGTTGAAGAAAGGAGCTCAGGGGCACTGTAATTCACAAACCTGCAGAGTTATAAATGACAGCTATCGTCCAAAAATATACTGAAGTAAGGCTTCCAAGAGGACTTGAAAGCGGGGCAGAATTGCAGGAAACCGATTTCAGGAGGTAGACTGGAATTGCATTGAAAGCATAGGAAAAGAGGCAGAACGTCCACAATGATGCACTTGGCCAAAAAGGGCGTATGCGTTTTTTCCTGAATATATTCAGGAAAAAACGCATACGCCCTTTTTGGCCAACCAAGCAAGCTTGCAAAGGAAATCTGCACTACAATGAAGTCTCACTTCCCCCCGGTCAAAAGGGCCATCTGAAAAAAGTGTAAAATCCAGAAAGGCAGGACAGGCCATGGAGAACTGGGAGCCTTGTTATGCTGATGGGCGGGATGTAAATTGCCAACAGACACTCGGGAGAAGTGTATGGTGTTTCCTGAAACATCTAAAAAACAAAGCAACAGAGCCTAGGGCACTTCCACTTATGGTCCTATAGCTTAGGGAAATTAAAATCAAAAAGACACAGCCACCCCAAAGTTTGGGACGCCTCTGTTTACAAGAACCTCGTTTACAGTACAAGTTCAACATCGCAGAAAGTGAAAAATGGATAAAGAAGTTGTGGTATTTACTTACAAAGCAATATCACTCAGCAATGAAATCTATGTCATCAGGCCCTTAGCAGCACAATGAGTGGATTCAGGTATGATGATTCTAACTGAAATAAGTCACACAGAAAAAGAAACATCATAAGATATCAGTAATACACGGAATGTAAACTTGGCTACACAGGAACTGAATTACAGAACAGAACAGGGTCTCAAATTTAGAAAACCAACTTATGCTTGCTTAAGGGTAAAGGTGAGTTGGGGTGCTGCATAAAACCAGAGATTGAAATGAGCACAGATAAAGTTCCTTAAGCCAAATATGGAATAGACAAGAGCTACTCCTTGCTCAACGAAATGGACTCAACACCCCATATTAAACGCCTAAGAATGTACCTGACTAGTAAGTATCTTAAAACCTATGGATTGCTATGTCTCTGAAAGAGAATCAAGCATGTGTACAGGGGCATAAACGCAGCAGTGATAGGATTGGAGAGGTTCGGTGAGCAAATGAAGACCCTTTGAAGTCATATTGCATGGTACCCATTCCACGGGTTTCAACTACCCAGGTTTAAGGTATTCTTCCTTCAGGTAAAACATGCATGTGGAACCTAGAGTATGATCAACCATGTGATCGGGAGACGTGTTCAAATATGTCTCAGTTTTCGTACCCTGGTACTCGGGTGCAATATTCCAGACGCTTTACTAACACCCTCCCGACTTGGAGAGTCAGTCCCTTTAACCTCCTGTTTGGCCCAGTTTGCAATTTCTGCGGAAGATGAACAGGAATAGCGAGAACCAATGAGAGACTAGCTGGAGGTGTCTGGATGGGCAAATTTAACTCTCATTTCCCACCAGGAAGAGGAATTAACCAAAGGCTCAGCGTGCCGTGCCGGAACCAGATTAGGGCCTGAAGCCATCCTGCGGTGTTGCAGCCAGCTCAAAAGAAAGCGAGTTGAAGAAAGGAGCTCAGGGGCACTGTAATTCACAAACCTGCAGAGTTATAAATGACAGCTATCATCCAAAAATATACTGAAGTAAGGCTGCCAAGAGGACTTGAAAGCGGGGCAGAATTGCAGGAAACCGATTTCAGGAGGTAGACTGGAATTGCATTGAAAGCATAGGAAAAGAGGCAGAACGTCCACAATGATGCACTTGGCCAAAAAGGGCGTAGGCGTTTTTTCCTGAATATATTCAGGAAAAAACGCCTACGCCCTTTTTGGCCAACCAAGCAAGCTTGCAAAGGAAATCTGCACTACAATGAAGTCTCACTTCCCCCCGGTCAAAAGGGCCATCTGAAAAAAGTGTAAAATCCAGAAAGGCAGGACAGGCCATGGAGAACTGGGAGCCTTGTTATGCTGATGGGCGGGATGTAAATTGCCAACAGACACTCGGGAGAAGTGTATGGTGTTTCCTGAAACATCTAAAAAACAAAGCAACAGAGCCTAGGGCACTTCCACTTATGGTCCTATAGCTTAGGGAAATTAAAATCAAAAAGACACAGCCACCCCAAAGTTTGGGACGCCTCTGTTTACAAGAACCTCGTGTACAGTACAAGTTCAACATCGCAGAAAGTGAAAAATGGATAAAGAAGTTGTGGTATTTACTTACAAAGCAATATCACACAGCAATGAAATCTATGTCATCAGGCCCTTAGCAGCACAATGAGTGGATTCAGGTATGATGATTCTAACTGAAATAAGTCACACAGAAAAAGAAACATCATAAGATATCAGTAATACACGGAATGTAAACATGGCTACACAGGAACTGAATTACAGAACAGAACAGGGTCTCAAATTTAGAAAACCAACTTATGCTTGCTTAAGGGGAAAGGTGAGTTGGGGTGCTGCATAAAACCAGAGATTGAAATGAGCACAGATAAAGTTCCTTAAGCCAAATATGGAATAGACAAGAGCTACCTCTTGCTCAACGAAATGGACTCAACACCACATATTAAACGCCTAAGAATGTACCTGACTAGTAAGTATCTTAAAACCTATGGATTGCTATGTCTCCGAAAGAGAATCAAGCATGTGTACAGGGGCATAAACGCAGCAGTGATAGGATTGGAGAGGTTCGGTGAGCAAATGAAGACCCTTTGAAGTCATATTGCATGGTACCCATTCCACGGGTTTCAACTACCCAGGTTTAAGGTATTCTTCCTTCAGGTAAAACATGCATGTGGAACCTAGAGTATGATCAACCATGTGATCGGGAGACGTGTTCAAATATGTCTCAGTTTTCGTACCGTGGTACTCGGGTGCAACATTCCAGACGCTTTACTAACACCCTCCCGACTTGGAGAGTCAGTCCCTTTAACCTCCTGTTTGGCCCAGTTTGCAATTTCTGCGGAAGATGTACAGGAATAGTGAGAACCAATGAGAGACTAGCTGGAGGTGTCTGGACGGGCAAATTTAACTCTCATTTCCCACCAGGAAGAGGAATTAACCAAAGGCTCAGCGTGCCGTGCCGGAACCAGATTAGGGCCTGAAGCCATCCTGCGGTGTTGCGGCCAGCTCAAAAGAAAGCGAGTTGAAGAAAGGAGCTCAGGGGCACTGTAATTCACAAACCTGCAGAGTTATAAATGACAGCTATCGTCCAAAAATATACTGAAGTAAGGCTGCCAAGAGGACTTGAAAGCGGGGCAGAATTGCAGGAAACCGATTTCAGGAGGTAGACTGGAATTGCATTGAAAGCATAGGAAAAGAGGCAGAACGTCCACAATGATGCACTTGGCCAAAAAGGGCGTATGCGTTTTTTCCTGAATATATTCAGGAAAAAACGCATACGCCCTTTTTGGCCAACCAAGCAAGCTTGCAAAGGAAATCTGCACTACAATGAAGTCTCACTTCCCCGCGGTCAAAAGGGCCATCTGAAAAAAGTGTAAAATCCAGAAAGGCAGGACAGGCCATGGAGAACTGGGAGCCTTGTTATGCTGATGGGCGGGATGTAAATTGCCAACAGACACTCGGGAGAAGTGTATGGTGTTTCCTGAAACATCTAAAAAACAAAGCAACAGAGCCTAGGGCACTTCCACTTATGGTCCTATAGCTTAGGGAAATTAAAATCAAAAAGACACAGCCACCCCAAAGTTTGGGACGCCTCTGTTTACAAGAACCTCGTTTACAGTACAAGTTCAACATCGCAGAAAGTGAAAAATGGATAAAGAAGTTGTGGTATTTACTTACAAAGCAATATCACTCAGCAATGAAATCTATGTCATCAGGCCCTTAGCAGCACAATGAGTGGATTCAGGTATGATGATTCTAACTGAAATAAGTCACACAGAAAAAGAAACATCATAAGATATCAGTAATACACGGAATGTAAACTTGGCTACACAGGAACTGAATTACAGAACAGAACAGGGTCTCAAATTTAGAAAACCAACTTATGCTTGCTTAAGGGTAAAGGTGAGTTGGGGTGCTGCATAAAACCAGAGATTGAAATGAGCACAGATAAAGTTCCTTAAGCCAAATATGGAATAGACAAGAGCTACCTCTTGCTCAACGAAATGGACTCAACACCACATATTAAACGCCTAAGAATGTACCTGACTAGTAAGTATCTTAAAACCTATGGATTGCTATGTCTCCGAAAGAGAATCAAGCATGTGTACAGGGGCATAAACGCAGCAGTGATAGGATTGGAGAGGTTCGGTGAGCAAATGAAGACCCTTTGAAGTCATATTGCATGGTACCCATTCCACGGGTTTCAACTACCCAGGTTTAAGGTATTCTTCCTTCAGGTAAAATATGCATGTGGAACCTAGAGTATGATCAACCATGTGATCGGGAGACGTGTTCAAATATGTCTCAGTTTTCGTACCGTGGTACTCGGGTGCAACATTCCAGACGCTTTACTAACACCCTCCCGACTTGGAGAGTCAGTCCCTTTAACCTCCTGTCTGGCCCAGTTTGCAATTTCTGCGGAAGATGAACAGGAATAGTGAGAACCAATGAGAGACTAGCTGGAGGTGTCTGGACGGGCAAATTTAACTCTCATTTCCCACCAGGAAGAGGAATTAACCAAAGGCTCAGCGTGCCGTGCCGGAACCAGATTAGGGCCTGAAGCCATCCTGCGGTGTTGCGGCCAGCTCAAAAGAAAGCGAGTTGAAGAAAGGAGCTCAGGGGCACTGTAATTCACAAACCTGCAGAGTTATAAATGACAGCTATCGTCCAAAAATATACTGAAGTAAGGCTGCCAAGAGGACTTGAAAGCGGGGCAGAATTGCAGGAAACCGATTTCAGGAGGTAGACTGGAATTGCATTGAAAGCATAGGAAAAGAGGCAGAACGTCCACAATGATGCACTTGGCCAAAAAGGGCGTATGCGTTTTTTCCTGAATATATTCAGGAAAAAACGCATACGCCCTTTTTGGCCAACCAAGCAAGCTTGCAAAGGAAATCTGCACTACAATGAAGTCTCACTTCCCCGCGGTCAAAAGGGCCATCTGAAAAAAGTGTAAAATCCAGAAAGGCAGGACAGGCCATGGAGAACTGGGAGCCTTGTTATGCTGATGGGCGGGATGTAAATTGCCAACAGACACTCGGGAGAAGTGTATGGTGTTTCCTGAAACATCTAAAAAACAAAGCAACAGAGCCTAGGGCACTTCCACTTATGGTCCTATAGCTTAGGGAAATTAAAATCAAAAAGACACAGCCACCCCAAAGTTTGGGACGCCTCTGTTTACAAGAACCTCGTTTACAGTACAAGTTCAACATCGCAGAAAGTGAAAAATGGATAAAGAAGTTGTGGTATTTACTTACAAAGCAATATCACTCAGCAATGAAATCTATGTCATCAGGCCCTTAGCAGCACAATGAGTGGATTCAGGTATGATGATTCTAACTGAAATAAGTCACACAGAAAAAGAAACATCATAAGATATCAGTAATACACGGAATGTAAACTTGGCTACACAGGAACTGAATTACAGAACAGAACAGGGTCTCAAATTTAGAAAACCAACTTATGCTTGCTTAAGGGTAAAGGTGAGTTGGGGTGCTGCATAAAACCAGAGATTGAAATGAGCACAGATAAAGTTCCTTAAGCCAAATATGGAATAGACAAGAGCTACTCCTTGCTCAACGAAATGGACTCAACACCGCATATTAAACGCCTAAGAATGTACCTGACTAGTAAGTATCTTAAAACCTATGGATTTCTATGTCTCCAAAAGAGAATCAAGCGTGTATACAGGGGCATAAACGCAGCAGTGATAGGATTGGAGAGGTTCGGTGAGCAAATGAAGACCCTTTGAAGTCATATTGCATGGTACCCATTCCACGGGTTTCAACTACCCAGGTTTAAGGTATTCTTCCTTCAGCTAAAACATGCATGTGGAACCTAGAGTATGATCAACCATGTGATCGGGAGACGTGTTCAAATATGTCTCAGTTTTCGTACCCTGGTACTCGGGTGCAACATTCCAGACGCTTTACTAACACCCTCCTGACTTGGAGAGTCAGTCCCTTTAACCTCCTGTTTGGCCCAGTTTGCAATTTCTGCGGAAGATGAACAGGAATAGCGAGAACCAATGAGAGACTAGCTGGAGGTGTCTGGACGGGCAAATTTAACTCTCATTTCCCACCAGGAAGAGGAATTAACCAAAGGCTCAGCGTGCCGTGCCGGAACCAGATTAGGGCCTGAAGCCATCCTGCGGTGTTGCGGCCAGCTCAAAAGAAAGCGAGTTGAAGAAAGGAGCTCAGGGGCACTGTAATTCACAAACCTGCAGAGTTATAAATGACAGCTATCGTCCAAAAATATACTGAAGTAAGGTTTCCAAGAGGACTTGAAAGCGGGGCAGAATTGCAGGAAACCGATTTCAAGAGGCAGACTGGAATTGCATTGAAAGCATAGGAAAAGAGGCAGAACGTCCACAATGATGCACTTGGCCAAAAAGGGCGTATGCGTTTTTTCCTGAATATATTCAGGAAAAAACGCATACGCCCTTTTTGGCCAACCAAGCAAGCTTGCAAAGGAAATCTGCACTACAATGAAGTCTCACTTCCCCCCGGTCAAAAGGGCCATCTGAAAAAAGTGTAAAATCCAGAAAGGCAGGACAGGCCATGGAGAACTGGGAGCCCTGTTATGCTGATGGGCGGGATGTAAATTGCCAACAGACACTCGGGAGAAGTGTATGGTGTTTCCTGAAACATCTAAAAAACAAAGCAACAGAGCCTAGGGCACTTCCACTTATGGTCCTATAGCTTAGGGAAATTAAAATCAAAAAGACACAGCCACCCCAAAGTTTGGGAGGCCTCTGTTTACAAGAACCTCGTGTACAGTACAAGTTCAACATCGCAGAAAGTGAAAAATGGATAAAGAAGTTGTGGTATTTACTTACAAAGCAATATCACTCAGCAATGAAATCTATGTCATCAGGCCCTTAGCAGCACAATGAGTGGATTCAGGTATGATGATTCTAACTGAAATAAGTCACACAGAAAAAGAAACATCATAAGATATCAGTAATACACGGAATGTAAACTTGGCTACACAGGAACTGAATTACAGAACAGAACAGGGTCTCAAATTTAGAAAACCAACTTATGCTTGCTTAAGGGTAAAGGTGAGTTGGGGTGCTGCATAAAACCAGAGATTGAAATGAGCACAGATAAAGTTCCTTAAGCCAAATATGGAATAGACAAGAGCTACTCCTTGTTCAAAGAAATGGACTCAACACCGCATATTAAATGCCTAAGAATGTACCTGACTAGTAAGTATCTTAAAACCTATGGATTGCTATGTCTCCGAAAGAGAATCAAGCATGTGTACAGGGGCATAAACGCAGCAGTGATAGGGTTGGAGAGGTTCGGTGAGCAAATGAAGACCCTTTGAAGTCATATTGCATGGTACCCATTCCACGGGTTTCAACTACCCAGGTTTAAGGTATTCTTCCTTCAGGTAAAACATGCATGTGGAACCTAGAGTATGATCAACCATGTGATCGGGAGATGTGTTCAAATATGTCTCAGTTTTCGTACCCTGGTACTCGGGTGCAACATTCCAGACGCTTTACTAACACCCTCCCGACTTGGAGAGTCAGTCCCTTTAACCTCCTGTTTGGCCCAGTTTGCAATTTCTGCGGAAGATGAACAGGAATAGCGAGAACCAATGAGAGACTAGCTGGAGGTGTCTGGACGGGCAAATTTAACTCTCATTTCCCACCAGGAAGAGGAATTAACCAAAGGCTCAGCGTGCCGTGCCGGAACCAGATTAGGGCCTGAAGCCATCCTGCGGTGTTGCGGCCAGCTCAAAAGAAAGCGAGTTGAAGAAAGGAGCTCAGGGGCACTGTAATTCACAAACCTGCAGAGTTATAAATGACAGCTATCGTCCAAAAATATACTGAAGTAAGGCTGCCAAGAGGACTTGAAAGTGGGGCAGAATTGCAGGAAACCGATTTCAGGAGGTAGACTGGAATTGCATTGAAAGCATAGGAAAAGAGGCAGAACGTCCACAATGATGCACTTGGCCAAAAAGGGCGTATGCGTTTTTTCCTGAATATATTCAGGAAAAAACGCATACGCCCTTTTTGGCCAACCAAGCAAGCTTGCAAAGGAAATCTGCACTACAATGAAGTCTCACTTCCCCCCGGTCAAAAGGGCCATCTGAAAAAAGTGTAAAATCCAGAAAGGCAGGACAGGCCATGGAGAACTGGGAGCTTTGTTATGCTGATGGGCGGGATGTAAATTGCCAACAGACACTCGGGAGAAGTGTATGGTGTTTCCTGAAACATCTAAAAAACAAAGCAACAGAGCCTAGGGCACTTCCACTTATGGTCCTATAGCTTAGGGAAATTAAAATCAAAAAGACACAGCCACCCCAAAGTTTGGGACGCCTCTGTTTACAAGAACCTCGTTTACAGTACAAGTTCAACATCGCAGAAAGTGAAAAATGGATAAAGAAGTTGTGGTATTTACTTACAAAGCAATATCACTCAGCAATGAAATCTATGTCATCAGGCCCTTAGCAGCACAATGAGTGGATTCAGGTATGATGATTCTAACTGAAATAAGTCACACAGAAAAAGAAACATCATAAGATATCAGTAATACACGGAATGTAAACTTGGCTACACAGGAACTGAATTACAGAACAGAACAGGGTCTCAAATTTAGAAAACCAACTTATGCTTGCTTAAGGGGAAAGGTGAGTTGGGGTGCTGCATAAAACCAGAGATTGAAATGAGCACAGATAAAGTTCCTTAAGCCAAATATGGAATAGACAAGAGCTACTCCTTGCTCAACGAAATGGACTCAACACCGCATATTAAACGCCTAAGAATGTACCTGACTAGTAAGTATCTTAAAACCTATGGATTGCTATGTCTCCAAAAGAGAATCAAGCGTGTATACAGGGGCATAAACGCAGCAGTGATAGGATTGGAGAGGTTCGGTGAGCAAATGAAGACCCTTTGAAGTCATATTGCATGGTACCCATTCCACGGGTTTCAACTACCCAGGTTTAAGGTATTCTTCCTTCAGCTAAAACATGCATGTGGAACCTAGAGTATGATCAACCATGTGATCGGAAGACGTGTTCAAATATGTCTCAGTTTTCGTACCCTGGTACTCGGGTGCAACATTCCAGACGCTTTACTAACACCCTCCTGACTTGGAGAGTCAGTCCCTTTAACCTCCTGTTTGGCCCAGTTTGCAATTTCTGCGGAAGATGAACAGGAATAGCGAGAACCAATGAGAGACTAGCTGGAGGTGTCTGGACGGGCAAATTTAACTCTCATTTCCCACCAGGAAGAGGAATTAACCAAAGGCTCAGCGTGCCGTGCCGGAACCAGATTAGGGCCTGAAGCCATCCTGCGGTGTTGCGGCCAGCTCAAAAGAAAGCGAGTTGAAGAAAGGAGCTCAGGGGCACTGTAATTCACAAACCTGCAGAGTTATAAATGACAGCTATCGTCCAAAAATATACTGAAGTAAGGCTGCCAAGAGGACTTGAAAGCGGGGCAGAATTGCAGGAAACCGATTTCAGGAGGTAGACTGGAATTGCATTGAAAGCATAGGAAAAGAGGCAGAACGTCCACAATGATGCACTTGGCCAAAAAGGGCGTATGCGTTTTTTCCTGAATATATTCAGGAAAAAACGCATACGCCCTTTTTGGCCAACCAAGCAAGCTTGCAAAGGAAATCTGCACTACAATGAAGTCTCACTTGCCCCCGCTCAAAAGGGCCATCTGAAAAAAGTGTAAAATCCAGAAAGGCAGGACAGGCCATGGAGAACTGGGAGCCTTGTTATGCTGATGGGCGGGATGTAAATTGCCAACAGACACTCGGGAGAAGTGTATGGTGTTTCCTGAAACATCTAAAAAACAAAGCAACAGAGCCTAGGGCACTTCCACTTATGGTCCTATAGCTTAGGGAAATTAAAATCAAAAAGACACAGCCACCCCAAAGTTTGGGACGCCTCTGTTTACAAGAACCTCGTTTACAGTACAAGTTCAACATCGCAGAAAGTGAAAAATGGATAAAGAAGTTGTGGTATTTACTTACAAAGCAATATCACTCAGCAATGAAATCTATGTCATCAGGCCCTTAGCAGCACAATGAGTGGATTCAGGTATGATGATTCTAACTGAAATAAGTCACACAGAAAAAGAAACATCATAAGATATCAGTAATACACGGAATGTAAACTTGGCTACACAGGAACTGAATTACAGAACAGAACAGGGTCTCAAATTTAGAAAACCAACTTATGCTTGCTTAAGGGGAAAGGTGAGTTGGGGTGCTGCATAAAACCAGAGATTGAAATGAGCACAGATAAAGTTCCTTAAGCCAAATATGGAATAGACAAGAGCTACTCCTTGCTCAACGAAATGGACTCAACACCGCATATTAAACGCCTAAGAATGTACCTGACTAGTAAGTATCTTAAAACCTATGGATTGCTATGTCTCCAAAAGAGAATCAAGCGTGTATACAGGGGCATAAACGCAGCAGTGATAGGATTGGAGAGGTTCGGTGAGCAAATGAAGACCCTTTGAAGTCATATTGCATGGTACCCATTCCACGGGTTTCAACTACCCAGGTTTAAGGTATTCTTCCTTCAGGTAAAACATGCATGTGGAACCTAGAGTATGATCAACCATGTGATCGGGAGACGTGTTCAAATATGTCTCAGTTTTCGTACCCTGGTACTCGGGTGCAACATTCCAGACGCTTTACTAACACCCTCCTGACTTGGAGAGTCAGTCCCTTTAACCTCCTGTTTGGCCCAGTTTGCAATTTCTGCGGAAGATGAACAGGAATAGCGAGAACCAATGAGAGACTAGCTGGAGGTGTCTGGACGGGCAAATTTAACTCTCATTTCCCACCAGGAAGAGGAATTAACCAAAGGCTCAGCGTGCCGTGCCGGAACCAGATTAGGGCCTGAAGCCATCCTGCGGTGTTGCGGCCAGCTCAAAAGAAAGCGAGTTGAAGAAAGGAGCTCAGGGGCACTGTAATTCACAAACCTGCAGAGTTATAAATGACAGCTATCGTCCAAAAATATACTGAAGTAAGGCTGCCAAGAGGACTTGAAAGCGGGGCAGAATTGCAGGAAACCGATTTCAGGAGGTAGACTGGAATTGCATTGAAAGCATAGGAAAAGAGGCAGAACGTCCACAATGATGCACTTGGCCAAAAAGGGCGTATGCGTTTTTTCCTGAATATATTCAGGAAAAAACGCATACGCCCTTTTTGGCCAACCAAGCAAGCTTGCAAAGGAAATCTGCACTACAATGAAGTCTCACTTGCCCCCGCTCAAAAGGGCCATCTGAAAAAAGTGTAAAATCCAGAAAGGCAGGACAGGCCATGGAGAACTGGGAGCCTTGTTATGCTGATGGGCGGGATGTAAATTGCCAACAGACACTCGGGAGAAGTGTATGGTGTTTCCTGAAACATCTAAAAAACAAAGCAACAGAGCCTAGGGCACTTCCACTTATGGTCCTATAGCTTAGGGAAATTAAAATCAAAAAGACACAGCCACCCCAAAGTTTGGGACGCCTCTGTTTACAAGAACCTCGTTTACAGTACAAGTTCAACATCGCAGAAAGTGAAAAATGGATAAAGAAGTTGTGGTATTTACTTACAAAGCAATATCACTCAGCAATGAAATCTATGTCATCAGACCCTTAGCAGCACAATGAGTGGATTCAGGTATGATGATTCTAACTGAAATAAGTCACACAGAAAAAGAAACATCATAAGATATCAGTAATACACGGAATGTAAACTTGGCTACACAGGAACTGAATTACAGAACAGAACAGGGTCTCAAATTTAGAAAACCAACTTATGCTTGCTTAAGGGGAAAGGTGAGTTGGGGTGCTGCATAAAACCAGAGATTGAAATGAGCACAGATAAAGTTCCTTAAGCCAAATATGGAATAGACAAGAGCTACTCCTTGCTCAACGAAATGGACTCAACACCGCATATTAAACGCCTAAGAATGTACCTGACTAGTAAGTATCTTAAAACCTATGGATTGCTATGTCTCCAAAAGAGAATCAAGCGTGTATACAGGGGCATAAACGCAGCAGTGATAGGATTGGAGAGGTTCGGTGAGCAAATGAAGACCCTTTGAAGTCATATTGCATGGTACCCATTCCACGGGTTTCAACTACCCAGGTTTAAGGTATTCTTCCTTCAGGTAAAACATGCATGTGGAACCTAGAGTATGATCAACCATGTGATCGGGAGACGTGTTCAAATATGTCTCAGTTTTCGTACCCTGGTACTCGGGTGCAACATTCCAGACGCTTTACTAACACCCTCCTGACTTGGAGAGTCAGTCCCTTTAACCTCCTGTTTGGCCCAGTTTGCAATTTCTGCGGAAGATGAACAGGAATAGCGAGAACCAATGAGAGACTAGCTGGAGGTGTCTGGACGGGCAAATTTAACTCTCATTTCCCACCAGGAAGAGGAATTAACCAAAGGCTCAGCGTGCCGTGCCGGAACCAGATTAGGGCCTGAAGCCATCCTGCGGTGTTGCGGCCAGCTCAAAAGAAAGCGAGTTGAAGAAAGGAGCTCAGGGGCACTGTAATTCACAAACCTGCAGAGTTATAAATGACAGCTATCGTCCAAAAATATACTGAAGTAAGGCTGCCAAGAGGACTTGAAAGCGGGGCAGAATTGCAGGAAACCGATTTCAGGAGGTAGACTGGAATTGCATTGAAAGCATAGGAAAAGAGGCAGAACGTCCACAATGATGCACTTGGCCAAAAAGGGCGTATGCGTTTTTTCCTGAATATATTCAGGAAAAAACGCATACGCCCTTTTTGGCCAACCAAGCAAGCTTGCAAAGGAAATCTGCACTACAATGAAGTCTCACTTGCCCCCGCTCAAAAGGGCCATCTGAAAAAAGTGTAAAATCCAGAAAGGCAGGACAGGCCATGGAGAACTGGGAGCCTTGTTATGCTGATGGGCGGGATGTAAATTGCCAACAGACACTCGGGAGAAGTGTATGGTGTTTCCTGAAACATCTAAAAAACAAAGCAACAGAGCCTAGGGCACTTCCACTTATGGTCCTATAGCTTAGGGAAATTAAAATCAAAAAGACACAGCCACCCCAAAGTTTGGGACGCCTCTGTTTACAAGAACCTCGTTTACAGTACAAGTTCAACATCGCAGAAAGTGAAAAATGGATAAAGAAGTTGTGGTATTTACTTACAAAGCAATATCACTCAGCAATGAAATCTATGTCATCAGACCCTTAGCAGCACAATGAGTGGATTCAGGTATGATGATTCTAACTGAAATAAGTCACACAGAAAAAGAAACATCATAAGATATCAGTAATACACGGAATGTAAACTTGGCTACACAGGAACTGAATTACAGAACAGAACAGGGTCTCAAATTTAGAAAACCAACTTATGCTTGCTTAAGGGGAAAGGTGAGTTGGGGTGCTGCATAAAACCAGAGATTGAAATGAGCACAGATAAAGTTCCTTAAGCCAAATATGGAATAGACAAGAGCTACTCCTTGCTCAACGAAATGGACTCAACACCGCATATTAAACGCCTAAGAATGTACCTGACTAGTAAGTATCTTAAAACCTATGGATTGCTATGTCTCCAAAAGAGAATCAAGCGTGTATACAGGGGCATAAACGCAGCAGTGATAGGATTGGAGAGGTTCGGTGAGCAAATGAAGACCCTTTGAAGTCATATTGCATGGTACCCATTCCACGGGTTTCAACTACCCAGGTTTAAGGTATTCTTCCTTCAGGTAAAACATGCATGTGGAACCTAGAGTATGATCAACCATGTGATCGGGAGACGTGTTCAAATATGTCTCAGTTTTCGTACCCTGGTACTCGGGTGCAACATTCCAGACGCTTTACTAACACCCTCCTGACTTGGAGAGTCAGTCCCTTTAACCTCCTGTTTGGCCCAGTTTGCAATTTCTGCGGAAGATGAACAGGAATAGCGAGAACCAATGAGAGACTAGCTGGAGGTGTCTGGACGGGCAAATTTAACTCTCATTTCCCACCAGGAAGAGGAATTAACCAAAGGCTCAGCGTGCCGTGCCGGAACCAGATTAGGGCCTGAAGCCATCCTGCGGTGTTGCGGCCAGCTCAAAAGAAAGCGAGTTGAAGAAAGGAGCTCAGGGGCACTGTAATTCACAAACCTGCAGAGTTATAAATGACAGCTATCGTCCAGAAATATACTGAAGTAAGGCTGCCAAGAGGACTTGAAAGCGGGGCAGAATTGCAGGAAACCGATTTCAGGAGGTAGACTGGAATTGCATTGAAAGCATAGGAAAAGAGGCAGAACGTCCACAATGATGCACTTGGCCAAAAAGGGCGTATGCGTTTTTTCCTGAATATATTCAGGAAAAAACGCATACGCCCTTTTTGGCCAACCAAGCAAGCTTGCAAAGGAAATCTGCACTACAATGAAGTCTCACTTGCCCCCGCTCAAAAGGGCCATCTGAAAAAAGTGTAAAATCCAGAAAGGCAGGACAGGCCATGGAGAACTGGGAGCCTTGTTATGCTGATGGGCGGGATGTAAATTGCCAACAGACACTCGGGAGAAGTGTATGGTGTTTCCTGAAACATCTAAAAAACAAAGCAACAGAGCCTAGGGCACTTCCACTTATGGTCCTATAGCTTAGGGAAATTAAAATCAAAAAGACACAGCCACCCCAAAGTTTGGGACGCCTCTGTTTACAAGAACCTCGTTTACAGTACAAGTTCAACATCGCAGAAAGTGAAAAATGGATAAAGAAGTTGTGGTATTTACTTACAAAGCAATATCACTCAGCAATGAAATCTATGTCATCAGACCCTTAGCAGCACAATGAGTGGATTCAGGTATGATGATTCTAACTGAAATAAGTCACACAGAAAAAGAAACATCATAAGATATCAGTAATACACGGAATGTAAACTTGGCTACACAGGAACTGAATTACAGAACAGAACAGGGTCTCAAATTTAGAAAACCAACTTATGCTTGCTTAAGGGGAAAGGTGAGTTGGGGTGCTGCATAAAACCAGAGATTGAAATGAGCACAGATAAAGTTCCTTAAGCCAAATATGGAATAGACAAGAGCTACTCCTTGCTCAACGAAATGGACTCAACACCGCATATTAAACGCCTAAGAATGTACCTGACTAGTAAGTATCTTAAAACCTATGGATTGCTATGTCTCCAAAAGAGAATCAAGCGTGTATACAGGGGCATAAACGCAGCAGTGATAGGATTGGAGAGGTTCGGTGAGCAAATGAAGACCCTTTGAAGTCATATTGCATGGTACCCATTCCACGGGTTTCAACTACCCAGGTTTAAGGTATTCTTCCTTCAGCTAAAACATGCATGTGGAACCTAGAGTATGATCAACCATGTGATCGGGAGACGTGTTCAAATATGTCTCAGTTTTCGTACCCTGGTACTCGGGTGCAACATTCCAGACGCTTTACTAACACCCTCCTGACTTGGAGAGTCAGTCCCTTTAACCTCCTGTTTGGCCCAGTTTGCAATTTCTGCGGAAGATGAACAGGAATAGCGAGAACCAATGAGAGACTAGCTGGAGGTGTCTGGACGGGCAAATTTAACTCTCATTTCCCACCAGGAAGAGGAATTAACCAAAGGCTCAGCGTGCCGTGCCGGAACCAGATTAGGGCCTGAAGCCATCCTGCGGTGTTGCGGCCAGCTCAAAAGAAAGCGAGTTGAAGAAAGGAGCTCAGGGGCACTGTAATTCACAAACCTGCAGAGTTATAAATGACAGCTATCGTCCAAAAATATACTGAAGTAAGGTTTCCAAGAGGACTTGAAAGCGGGGCAGAATTGCAGGAAACTGATTTCAAGAGGCAGACTGGAATTGCATTGAAAGCATAGGAAAAGAGGCAGAACGTCCACAATGATGCACTTGGCCAAAAAGGGCGTATGCGTTTTTTCCTGAATATATTCAGGAAAAAACGCATACGCCCTTTTTGGCCAACCAAGCAAGCTTGCAAAGGAAATCTGCACTACAATGAAGTCTCACTTCCCCCTGGTCAAAAGGGCTATCTGAAAAAAGTGTAAAATCCAGAAAGGCAGGACAGGCCATGGAGAACTGGGAGCCCTGTTATGCTGATGGGCGGGATGTAAATTGCCAACAGACACTCGGGAGAAGTGTATGGTGTTTCCTGAAACATCTAAAAAACAAAGCAACAGAGCCTAGGGCACTTCCACTTATGGTCCTATAGCTTAGGGAAATTAATATAAAAAAGACACAGCCACCCCAAAGTTTGGGACGCCTCTGTTTACAAGAACCTCGTTTACAGTACAAGTTCAACATCGCAGAAAGTGAAAAATGGATAAAGAAGTTGTGGTATTTACTTACAAAGCAATATCACTCAGCAATGAAATCTATGTCATCAGGCCCTTAGCAGCACAATGAGTGGATTCAGGTATGATGATTCTAACTGAAATAAGTCACACAGAAAAAGAAACATCATAAGATATCAATAATACACGGAATGTAAACTTGGCTACACAGGAACTGTATTACAGAACAGAACAGGGTCTCAAATTTAGAAAACCAACTTATGCTTGCTTAAGGGTAAAGGTGAGTTGGGGTGCTGCATAAAACCAGAGATTGAAATGAGCACAGATAAAGTTCCTTAAGCCAAATATGGAATAGACAAGAGCTACTCCTTGCTCAACGAAATGGACTCAACACCCCATATTAAACGCCTAAGAATGTACCTGACTAGTAAGTATCTTAAAACCTATGGATTGCTATGTCTCCGAAAGAGAATCAAGCATGTGTACAGGGGCATAAACGCAGCAGTGATAGGATTGGAGAGGTTCGGTGAGCAAATGAAGACCCTTTGAAGTCATATTGCATGGTACCCATTCCACGGGTTTCAACTACCCAGGTTTAAGGTATTCTTCCTTCAGGTAAAACATGCATGTGGAACCTAGAGTATGATCAACCATGTGATCGGGAGACGTGTTCAAATATGTCTCAGTTTTCGTACCCTGGTACTCGGGTGCAACATTCCAGATGCTTTACTAACACCCTCCCGACTTGGAGAGTCAGTCCCTTTAACCTCCTGTTTGGCCCAGTTTGCAATTTCTGCGGAAGATGAACAGGAATAGCGAGAACCAATGAGAGACTAGCTGGAGGTGTCTGGACGGGCAAATTTAACTCTCATTTCCCACCAGGAAGAGGAATTAACCAAAGGCTCAGCGTGCCGTGCCGGAACCAGATTAGGGCCTGAAGCCATCCTGCGGTGTTGCGGCCAGGTCACAAGAAAGCGAGTTGAAGAAAGGAGCTCAGGGGCACTGTAATTCACAAACCTGCAGAGTTATAAATGACAGCTATCGTCCAAAAATATACTGAAGTAAGGTTTCCAAGAGGACTTGAAAGCGGGGCAGAATTGCAGGAAACTGATTTCAAGAGGCAGACTGGAATTGCATTGAAAGCATAGGAAAAGAGGCAGAACGTCCACAATGATGCACTTGGCCAAAAAGGGCGTATGCGTTTTTTCCTGAATATATTCAGGAAAAAACGCATACGCCCTTTTTGGCCAACCAAGCAAGCTTGCAAAGGAAATCTGCACTACAATGAAGTCTCACTTCCCCCCGGTCAAAAGGGCCATCTGAAAAAAGTGTAAAATCCAGAAAGGCAGGACAGGCCATGGAGAACTGGGAGCCTTGTTATGCTGATGGGCGGGATGTAAATTGCCAACAGACACTCGGGAGAAGTGTATGGTGTTTCCTGAAACATCTAAAAAACAAAGCAACAGAGCCTAGGGCACTTCCACTTATGGTCCTATAGCTTAGGGAAATTAAAATCAAAAAGACACAGCCACCCCAAAGTTTGGGACGCCTCTGTTTACAAGAACCTCATTTACAGTACAAGTTCAACATCGCAGAAAGTGAAAAATGGATAAAGAAGTTGTGGTATTTACTTACAAAGCAATATCACTCAGCAATGAAATCTATGTCATCAGGCCCTTAGCAGCACAATGAGTGGATTCAGGTATGATGATTCTAACTGAAATAAGTCACACAGAAAAAGAAACATCATAAGATATCAGTAATACACGGAATGTAAACTTGGCTACACAGGAACTGAATTACAGAACAGAACAGGGTCTCAAATTTAGAAAACCAACTTATGCTTTCTTAAGGGTAAAGGTGAGTTGGGGTGCTGCATAAAACCAGAGATTGAAATGAGCACAGATAAAGTTCCTTAAGCCAAATATGGAATAGACAAGAGCTACCTCTTGCTCAACGAAATGGACTCAACACCGCATATTAAATGCCTAAGAATGTACCTGACTAGTAAGTATCTTAAAACCTATGGATTGCTATGTCTCCGAAAGAGAATCAAGCATGTGTACAGGGGCATAAACGCAGCAGTGATAGGATTGGAGAGGTTCGGTGAGCAAATGAAGACCCTTTGAAGTCATATTGCATGGTACCCATTCCACGGGTTTCAACTACCCAGGTTTAAGGTATTCTTCCTTCAGCTAAAACATGCATGTGGAACCTAGAGTATGATCAACCATGTGATCGGGAGACGTGTTCAAATATGTCTCAGTTTTCGTACCCTGGTACTCGGGTGCAACATTCCAGACGCTTTACTAACACCCTCCTGACTTGGAGAGTCAGTCCCTTTAACCTCCTGTTTGGCCCAGTTTGCAATTTCTGCGGAAGATGAACAGGAATAGCGAGAACCAATGAGAGACTAGCTGGAGGTGTCTGGACGGGCAAATTTAACTCTCATTTCCCACCAGGAAGAGGAATTAACCAAAGGCTCAGCGTGCTGTGCTGGAACCAGATTAGGGCCTGAAGCCATCCTGCGGTGTTGCGGCCAGCTCAAAAGAAAGCGAGTTGAAGAAAGGAGCTCAGGGGCACTGTAATTCACAAACCTGCAGAGTTATAAATGACAGCTATCGTCCAAAAATATACTGAAGTAAGGTTTCCAAGAGGACTTGAAAGCGGGGCAGAATTGCAGGAAACCGATTTCAGGAGGCAGACTGGAATTGCATTGAAAGCATAGGAAAAGAGGCAGAACGTCCACAATGATGCACTTGGCCAAAAAGGGCGTATGCGTTTTTTCCTGAATATATTCAGGAAAAAACGCATACGCCCTTTTTGGCCAACCAAGCAAGCTTGCAAAGGAAATCTGCACTACAATGAAGTCTCACTTCCCCCCGGTCAAAAGGGCCATCTGAAAAAAGTGTAAAATCCAGAAAGGCAGGACAGGCCATGGAGAACTGGGAGCCTTGTTATGCTGATGGGCGGGATGTAAATTGCCAACAGACACTCGGGAGAAGTGTATGGTGTTTCCTGAAACATCTAAAAAACAAAGCAACAGAGCCTAGGGCACTTCCACTTATGGTCCTATAGCTTAGGGAAATTAAAATCAAAAAGACACAGCCACCCCAAAGTTTGGGACGCCTCTGTTTACAAGAACCTCGTTTACAGTACAAGTTCAACATCGCAGAAAGTGAAAAATGGATAAAGAAGTTGTGGTATTTACTTACAAAGCAATATCACTCAGCAATGAAATCTATGTCATCAGGCCCTTAGCAGCACAATGAGTGGATTCAGGTATGATGATTCTAACTGAAATAAGTCACACAGAAAAAGAAACATCATAAGATATCAGTAATACACGGAATGTAAACTTGGCTACACAGGAACTGAATTACAGAACAGAACAGGGTCTCAAATTTAGAAAACCAACTTATGCTTTCTTAAGGGTAAAGGTGAGTTGGGGTGCTGCATAAAACCAGAGATTGAAATGAGCACAGATAAAGTTCCTTAAGCCAAATATGGAATACACAAGAGCTACCTCTTGCTCAACGAAATGGACTCAACACCGCATATTAAATGCCTAAGAATGTACCTGACTAGTAAGTATCTTAAAACCTATGGATTGCTATGTCTCCGAAAGAGAATCAAGCATGTGTACAGGGGCATAAACGCAGCAGTGATAGGATTGGAGAGGTTCGGTGAGCAAATGAAGACCCTTTGAAGTCATATTGCATGGTACCCATTCCACGGGTTTCAACTACCCAGGTTTAAGGTATTCTTCCTTCAGCTAAAACATGCATGTGGAACCTAGAGTATGATCAACCATGTGATCGGGAGACGTGTTCAAATATGTCTCAGTTTTCGTACCCTGGTACTCGGGTGCAACATTCCAGACGCTTTACTAACACCCTCCTGACTTGGAGAGTCAGTCCCTTTAACCTCCTGTTTGGCCCAGTTTGCAATTTCTGCGGAAGATGAACAGGAATAGCGAGAACCAATGAGAGACTAGCTGGAGGTGTCTGGACGGGCAAATTTAACTCTCATTTCCCACCAGGAAGAGGAATTAACCAAAGGCTCAGCGTGCTGTGCTGGAACCAGATTAGGGCCTGAAGCCATCCTGCGGTGTTGCGGCCAGCTCAAAAGAAAGCGAGTTGAAGAAAGGAGCTCAGGGGCACTGTAATTCACAAACCTGCAGAGTTATAAATGACAGCTATCGTCCAAAAATATACTGAAGTAAGGTTTCCAAGAGGACTTGAAAGCGGGGCAGAATTGCAGGAAACCGATTTCAGGAGGCAGACTGGAATTGCATTGAAAGCATAGGAAAAGAGGCAGAACGTCCACAATGATGCACTTGGCCAAAAAGGGCGTATGCGTTTTTTCCTGAATATATTCAGGAAAAAACGCATACGCCCTTTTTGGCCAACCAAGCAAGCTTGCAAAGGAAATCTGCACTACAATGAAGTCTCCCTTCCCCCCGGTCAAAAGGGCCATCTGAAAAAAGTGTAAAATCCAGAAAGGCAGGACAGGCCATGGAGAACTGGGAGCCTTGTTATGCTGATGGGCGGGATGTAAATTGCCAACAGACACTCGGGAGAAGTGTATGGTGTTTCCTGAAACATCTAAAAAACAAAGCAACAGAGCCTAGGGCACTTCCACTTATGGTCCTATAGCTTAGGGAAATTAAAATCAAAAAGACACAGCCACCCCAAAGTTTGGGACGCCTCTGTTTACAAGAACCTCGTTTACAGTACAAGTTCAACATCGCAGAAAGTGAAAAATGGATAAAGAAGTTGTGGTATTTACTTACAAAGCAATATCACTCAGCAATGAAATCTATGTCATCAGGCCCTTAGCAGCACAATGAGTGGATTCAGGTATGATGATTCTAACTGAAATAAGTCACACAGAAAAAGAAACATCATAAGATATCAGTAATACACGGAATGTAAACTTGGCTACACAGGAACTGAATTACAGAACAGAACAGGGTCTCAAATTTAGAAAACCAACTTATGCTTTCTTAAGGGTAAAGGTGAGTTGGGGTGCTGCATAAAACCAGAGATTGAAATGAGCACAGATAAAGTTCCTTAAGCCAAATATGGAATAGACAAGAGCTACCTCTTGCTCAACGAAATGGACTCAACACCGCATATTAAATGCCTAAGAATGTACCTGACTAGTAAGTATCTTAAAACCTATGGATTGCTATGTCTCCGAAAGAGAATCAAGCATGTGTACAGGGGCATAAACGCAGCAGTGATAGGATTGGAGAGGTTCGGTGAGCAAATGAAGACCCTTTGAAGTCATATTGCATGGTACCCATTCCACGGGTTTCAACTACCCAGGTTTAAGGTATTCTTCCTTCAGCTAAAACATGCATGTGGAACCTAGAGTATGATCAACCATGTGATCGGGAGACGTGTTCAAATATGTCTCAGTTTTCGTACCCTGGTACTCGGGTGCAACATTCCAGACGCTTTACTAACACCCTCCTGACTTGGAGAGTCAGTCCCTTTAACCTCCTGTTTGGCCCAGTTTGCAATTTCTGCGGAAGATGAACAGGAATAGCGAGAACCAATGAGAGACTAGCTGGAGGTGTCTGGACGGGCAAATTTAACTCTCATTTCCCACCAGGAAGAGGAATTAACCAAAGGCTCAGCGTGCTGTGCCGGAACCAGATTAGGGCCTGAAGCCATCCTGCGGTGTTGCGGCCAGCTCAAAAGAAAGCGAGTTGAAGAAAGGAGCTCAGGGGCACTGTAATTCACAAACCTGCAGAGTTATAAATGACAGCTATCGTCCAAAAATATACTGAAGTAAGGTTTCCAAGAGGACTTGAAAGCGGGGCAGAATTGCAGGAAACCGATTTCAGGAGGCAGACTGGAATTGCATTGAAAGCATAGGAAAAGAGGCAGAACGTCCACAATGATGCACTTGGCCAAAAAGGGCGTATGCGTTTTTTCCTGAATATATTCAGGAAAAAACGCATACGCCCTTTTTGGCCAACCAAGCAAGCTTGCAAAGGAAATCTGCACTACAATGAAGTCTCACTTCCCCCCGGTCAAAAGGGCCATCTGAAAAAAGTGTAAAATCCAGAAAGGCAGGACAGGCCATGGAGAACTGGGAGCCTTGTTATGCTGATGGGCGGGATGTAAATTGCCAACAGACACTCGGGAGAAGTGTATGGTGTTTCCTGAAACATCTAAAAAACAAAGCAACAGAGCCTAGGGCACTTCCACTTATGGTCCTATAGCTTAGGGAAATTAAAATCAAAAAGACACAGCCACCCCAAAGTTTGGGACGCCTCTGTTTACAAGAACCTCGTTTACAGTACAAGTTCAACATCGCAGAAAGTGAAAAATGGATAAAGAAGTTGTGGTATTTACTTACAAAGCAATATCACTCAGCAATGAAATCTATGTCATCAGGCCCTTAGCAGCACAATGAGTGGATTCAGGTATGATGATTCTAACTGAAATAAGTCACACAGAAAAAGAAACATCATAAGATATCAGTAATACACGGAATGTAAACTTGGCTACACAGGAACTGAATTACAGAACAGAACAGGGTCTCAAATTTAGAAAACCAACTTATGCTTTCTTAAGGGTAAAGGTGAGTTGGGGTGCTGCATAAAACCAGAGATTGAAATGAGCACAGATAAAGTTCCTTAAGCCAAATATGGAATAGACAAGAGCTACCTCTTGCTCAACGAAATGGACTCAACACCGCATATTAAATGCCTAAGAATGTACCTGACTAGTAAGTATCTTAAAACCTATGGATTGCTATGTCTCCGAAAGAGAATCAAGCATGTGTACAGGGGCATAAACGCAGCAGTGATAGGATTGGAGAGGTTCGGTGAGCAAATGAAGACCCTTTGAAGTCATATTGCATGGTACCCATTCCACGGGTTTCAACTACCCAGGTTTAAGGTATTCTTCCTTCAGCTAAAACATGCATGTGGAACCTAGAGTATGATCAACCATGTGATCGGGAGACGTGTTCAAATATGTCTCAGTTTTCGTACCCTGGTACTCGGGTGCAACATTCCAGACGCTTTACTAACACCCTCCTGACTTGGAGAGTCAGTCCCTTTAACCTCCTGTTTGGCCCAGTTTGCAATTTCTGCGGAAGATGAACAGGAATAGCGAGAACCAATGAGAGACTAGCTGGAGGTGTCTGGACGGGCAAATTTAACTCTCATTTCCCACCAGGAAGAGGAATTAACCAAAGGCTCAGCGTGCTGTGCTGGAACCAGATTAGGGCCTGAAGCCATCCTGCGGTGTTGCGGCCAGCTCAAAAGAAAGCGAGTTGAAGAAAGGAGCTCAGGGGCACTGTAATTCACAAACCTGCAGAGTTATAAATGACAGCTATCGTCCAAAAATATACTGAAGTAAGGTTTCCAAGAGGACTTGAAAGCGGGGCAGAATTGCAGGAAACCGATTTCAGGAGGCAGACTGGAATTGCATTGAAAGCATAGGAAAAGAGGCAGAACGTCCACAATGATGCACTTGGCCAAAAAGGGCGTATGCGTTTTTTCCTGAATATATTCAGGAAAAAACGCATACGCCCTTTTTGGCCAACCAAGCAAGCTTGCAAAGGAAATCTGCACTACAATGAAGTCTCCCTTCCCCCCGGTCAAAAGGGCCATCTGAAAAAAGTGTAAAATCCAGAAAGGCAGGACAGGCCATGGAGAACTGGGAGCCTTGTTATGCTGATGGGCGGGATGTAAATTGCCAACAGACACTCGGGAGAAGTGTATGGTGTTTCCTGAAACATCTAAAAAACAAAGCAACAGAGCCTAGGGCACTTCCACTTATGGTCCTATAGCTTAGGGAAATTAAAATCAAAAAGACACAGCCACCCCAAAGTTTGGGACGCCTCTGTTTACAAGAACCTCGTTTACAGTACAAGTTCAACATCGCAGAAAGTGAAAAATGGATAAAGAAGTTGTGGTATTTACTTACAAAGCAATATCACTCAGCAATGAAATCTATGTCATCAGGCCCTTAGCAGCACAATGAGTGGATTCAGGTATGATGATTCTAACTGAAATAAGTCACACAGAAAAAGAAACATCATAAGATATCAGTAATACACGGAATGTAAACTTGGCTACACAAGAACTGAATTACAGAACAGAACAGGGTCTCAAATTTAGAAAACCAACTTATGCTTTCTTAAGGGTAAAGGTGAGTTGGGGTGCTGCATAAAACCAGAGATTGAAATGAGCACAGATAAAGTTCCTTAAGCCAAATATGGAATAGACAAGAGCTACCTCTTGCTCAACGAAATGGACTCAACACCGCAAATTAAAGGCCTAAGAATGTACCTGACTAGTAAGTATCTTAAAACCTATGGATTGCTATGTCTCCGAAAGAGAATCAAGCATGTGTACAGGGGCATAAACGCAGCAGTGATAGGATTGGAGAGGTTCGGTGAGCAAATGAAGACCCTTTGAAGTCATATTGCATGGTACCCATTCCACGGGTTTCAACTACCCAGGTTTAAGGTATTCTTCCTTCAGCTAAAACATGCATGTGGAACCTAGAGTATGATCAACCATGTGATCGGGAGACGTGTTCAAATATGTCTCAGTTTTCGTACCCTGGTACTCGGGTGCAACATTCCAGACGCTTTACTAACACCCTCCTGACTTGGAGAGTCAGTCCCTTTAACCTCCTGTTTGGCCCAGTTTGCAATTTCTGCGGAAGATGAACAGGAATAGCGAGAACCAATGAGAGACTAGCTGGAGGTGTCTGGACGGGCAAATTTAACTCTCATTTCCCACCAGGAAGAGGAATTAACCAAAGGCTCAGCGTGCTGTGCCGGAACCAGATTAGGGCCTGAAGCCATCCTGCGGTGTTGCGGCCAGCTCAAAAGAAAGCGAGTTGAAGAAAGGAGCTCAGGGGCACTGTAATTCACAAACCTGCAGAGTTATAAATGACAGCTATCGTCCAAAAATATACTGAAGTAAGGTTTCCAAGAGGACTTGAAAGCGGGGCAGAATTGCAGGAAACCGATTTCAGGAGGCAGACTGGAATTGCATTGAAAGCATAGGAAAAGAGGCAGAACGTCCACAATGATGCACTTGGCCAAAAAGGGCGTATGCGTTTTTTCCTGAATATATTCAGGAAAAAACGCATACGCCCTTTTTGGCCAACCAAGCAAGCTTGCAAAGGAAATCTGCACTACAATGAAGTCTCACTTCCCCCCAGTCAAAAGGGCCATCTGAAAAAAGTGTAAAATCCAGAAAGGCAGGACAGGCCATGGAGAACTGGGAGCCTTGTTATGCTGATGGGCGGGATGTAAATTGCCAACAGACACTCGGGAGAAGTGTATGGTGTTTCCTGAAACATCTAAAAAACAAAGCAACAGAGCCTAGGGCACTTCCACTTATGGTCCTATAGCTTAGGGAAATTAAAATCAAAAAGACACAGCCACCCCAAAGTTTGGGACGCCTCTGTTTACAAGAACCTCGTTTACAGTACAAGTTCAACATCGCAGAAAGTGAAAAATGGATAAAGAAGTTGTGGTATTTACTTACAAAGCAATATCACTCAGCAATGAAATCTATGTCATCAGGCCCTTAGCAGCACAATGAGTGGATTCAGGTATGATGATTCTAACTGAAATAAGTCACACAGAAAAAGAAACATCATAAGATATCAGTAATACACGGAATGTAAACTTGGCTACACAGGAACTGAATTACAGAACAGAACAGGGTCTCAAATTTAGAAAACCAACTTATGCTTTCTTAAGGGTAAAGGTGAGTTGGGGTGCTGCATAAAACCAGAGATTGAAATGAGCACAGATAAAGTTCCTTAAGCCAAATATGGAATAGACAAGAGCTACCTCTTGCTCAACGAAATGGACTCAACACCACATATTAAACGCCTAAGAATGTACCTGACTAGTAAGTATCTTAAAACCTATGGATTGCTATGTCTCCAAAAGAGAATCAAGCATGTGTACAGGGGCATAAACGCAGCAGTGATAGGATTGGAGAGGTTCGGTGAGCAAATGAAGACCCTTTGAAGTCATATTGCATGGTACCCATTCCACGGGTTTCAACTACCCAGGTTTAAGGTATTCTTCCTTCAGGTAAAACATGCATGTGGAACCTAGAGTATGATCAACCATGTGATCGGGAGACGTGTTCAAATATGTCTCAGTTTTCGTACCCTGGTACTCGGGTGCAACATTCCAGACGCTTTACTAACACCCTCCCGACTTGGAGAGTCAGTCCCTTTAACCTCCTGTTTGGCCCAGTTTGCAATTTCTGCGGAAGATGAACAGGAATAGCGAGAACCAATGAGAGACTAGCTGGAGGTGTCTGGACGGGCAAATTTAACTCTCATTTCCCACCAGGAAGAGGAATTAACCAAAGGCTCAGCGTGCCGTGCCGGAACCAGATTAGGGCCTGAAGCCATCCTGCGGTGTTGCGGCCAGCTCAAAAGAAAGCGAGTTGAAGAAAGGAGCTCAGGGGCACTGTAATTCACAAACCTGCAGAGTTATAAATGACAGCTATCGTCCAAAAATATACTGAAGTAAGGCTGCCAAGAGGACTTGAAAGCGGGGCAGAATTGCAGGAAACCGATTTCAGGAGGTAGACTGGAATTGCATTGAAAGCATAGGAAAAGAGGCAGAACGTCCACAATGATGCACTTGGCCAAAAAGGGCGTATGCGTTTTTTCCTGAATATATTCAGGAAAAAACGCATACGCCCTTTTTGGCCAACCAAGCAAGCTTGCAAAGGAAATCTGCACTACAATGAAGTCTCACTTGCCCCCGCTCAAAAGGGCCATCTGAAAAAAGTGTAAAATCCAGAAAGGCAGGACAGGCCATGGAGAACTGGGAGCCTTGTTATGCTGATGGGCGGGATGTAAATTGCCAACAGACACTCGGGAGAAGTGTATGGTGTTTCCTGAAACATCTAAAAAACAAAGCAACAGAGCCTAGGGCACTTCCACTTATGGTCCTATAGCTTAGGGAAATTAAAATCAAAAAGACACAGCCACCCCAAAGTTTGGGACGCCTCTGTTTACAAGAACCTCGTTTACAGTACAAGTTCAACATCGCAGAAAGTGAAAAATGGATAAAGAAGTTGTGGTATTTACTTACAAAGCAATATCACTCAGCAATGAAATCTATGTCATCAGGCCCTTAGCAGCACAATGAGTGGATTCAGGTATGATGATTCTAACTGAAATAAGTCACACAGAAAAAGAAACATCATAAGATATCAGTAATACACGGAATGTAAACTTGGCTACACAGGAACTGAATTACAGAACAGAACAGGGTCTCAAATTTAGAAAACCAACTTATGCTTGCTTAAGGGGAAAGGTGAGTTGGGGTGCTGCATAAAACCAGAGATTGAAATGAGCACAGATAAAGTTCCTTAAGCCAAATATGGAATAGACAAGAGCTACTCCTTGCTCAACGAAATGGACTCAACACCGCATATTAAACGCCTAAGAATGTACCTGACTAGTAAGTATCTTAAAACCTATGGATTGCTATGTCTCCAAAAGAGAATCAAGCGTGTATACAGGGGCATAAACGCAGCAGTGATAGGATTGGAGAGGTTCGGTGAGCAAATGAAGACCCTTTGAAGTCATATTGCATGGTACCCATTCCACGGGTTTCAACTACCCAGGTTTAAGGTATTCTTCCTTCAGGTAAAACATGCATGTGGAACCTAGAGTATGATCAACCATGTGATCGGGAGACGTGTTCAAATATGTCTCAGTTTTCGTACCCTGGTACTCGGGTGCAACATTCCAGACGCTTTACTAACACCCTCCTGACTTGGAGAGTCAGTCCCTTTAACCTCCTGTTTGGCCCAGTTTGCAATTTCTGCGGAAGATGAACAGGAATAGCGAGAACCAATGAGAGACTAGCTGGAGGTGTCTGGACGGGCAAATTTAACTCTCATTTCCCACCAGGAAGAGGAATTAACCAAAGGCTCAGCGTGCCGTGCCGGAACCAGATTAGGGCCTGAAGCCATCCTGCGGTGTTGCGGCCAGCTCAAAAGAAAGCGAGTTGAAGAAAGGAGCTCAGGGGCACTGTAATTCACAAACCTGCAGAGTTATAAATGACAGCTATCGTCCAAAAATATACTGAAGTAAGGCTGCCAAGAGGACTTGAAAGCGGGGCAGAATTGCAGGAAACCGATTTCAGGAGGTAGACTGGAATTGCATTGAAAGCATAGGAAAAGAGGCAGAACGTCCACAATGATGCACTTGGCCAAAAAGGGCGTATGCGTTTTTTCCTGAATATATTCAGGAAAAAACGCATACGCCCTTTTTGGCCAACCAAGCAAGCTTGCAAAGGAAATCTGCACTACAATGAAGTCTCACTTGCCCCCGCTCAAAAGGGCCATCTGAAAAAAGTGTAAAATCCAGAAAGGCAGGACAGGCCATGGAGAACTGGGAGCCTTGTTATGCTGATGGGCGGGATGTAAATTGCCAACAGACACTCGGGAGAAGTGTATGGTGTTTCCTGAAACATCTAAAAAACAAAGCAACAGAGCCTAGGGCACTTCCACTTATGGTCCTATAGCTTAGGGAAATTAAAATCAAAAAGACACAGCCACCCCAAAGTTTGGGACGCCTCTGTTTACAAGAACCTCGTTTACAGTACAAGTTCAACATCGCAGAAAGTGAAAAATGGATAAAGAAGTTGTGGTATTTACTTACAAAGCAATATCACTCAGCAATGAAATCTATGTCATCAGGCCCTTAGCAGCACAATGAGTGGATTCAGGTATGATGATTCTAACTGAAATAAGTCACACAGAAAAAGAAACATCATAAGATATCAGTAATACACGGAATGTAAACTTGGCTACACAGGAACTGAATTACAGAACAGAACAGGGTCTCAAATTTAGAAAACCAACTTATGCTTGCTTAAGGGGAAAGGTGAGTTGGGGTGCTGCATAAAACCAGAGATTGAAATGAGCACAGATAAAGTTCCTTAAGCCAAATATGGAATAGACAAGAGCTACTCCTTGCTCAACGAAATGGACTCAACACCCCATATTAAACGCCTAAGAATGTACCTGACTAGTAAGTATCTTAAAACCTATGGATTGCTATGTCTCCGAAAGAGAATCAAGCATGTGTACAGGGGCATAAACGCAGCAGTGATAGGATTGGAGAGGTTCGGTGAGCAAATGAAGACCCTTTGAAGTCATATTGCATGGTACCCATTCCACGGGTTTCAACTACCCAGGTTTAAGGTATTCTTCCTTCAGCTAAAACATGCATGTGGAACCTAGAGTATGATCAACCATGTGATCGGGAGACGTGTTCAAATATGTCTCAGTTTTCGTACCCTGGTACTCGGGTGCAACATTCCAGATGCTTTACTAACACCCTCCCGACTTGGAGAGTCAGTCCCTTTAACCTCCTGTTTGGCCCAGTTTGCAATTTCTGCGGAAGATGAACAGGAATAGCGAGAACCAATGAGAGACTAGCTGGAGGTGTCTGGACGGGCAAATTTAACTCTCATTTCCCACCAGGAAGAGGAATTAACCAAAGGCTCAGCGTGCCGTGCCGGAACCAGATTAGGGCCTGAAGCCATCCTGCGGTGTTGCGGCCAGCTCAAAAGAAAGCGAGTTGAAGAAAGGAGCTCAGGGGCACTGTAATTCACAAACCTGCAGAGTTATAAATGACAGCTATCGTCCAAAAATATACTGAAGTAAGGTTTCCAAGAGGACTTGAAAGCGGGGCAGAATTGCAGGAAACCGATTTCAGGAGGCAGACTGGAATTGCATTGAAAGCATAGGAAAAGAGGCAGAACGTCCACAATGATGCACTTGGCCAAAAAGGGCGTATGCGTTTTTTCCTGAATATATTCAGGAAAAAACGCATACGCCCTTTTTGGCCAACCAAGCAAGCTTGCAAAGGAAATCTGCACTACAATGAAGTCTCACTTCCCCCCGGTCAAAAGGGCCATCTGAAAAAAGTGTAAAATCCAGAAAGGCAGGACAGGCCATGGAGAACTGGGAGCCTTGTTATGCTGATGGGCGGGATGTAAATTGCCAACAGACACTCGGGAGAAGTGTATGGTGTTTCCTGAAACATCTAAAAAACAAAGCAACAGAGCCTAGGGCACTTCCACTTATGGTCCTATAGCTTAGGGAAATTAAAATCAAAAAGACACAGCCACCCCAAAGTTTGGGACGCCTCTGTTTACAAGAACCTCGTTTACAGTACAAGTTCAACATCGCAGAAAGTGAAAAATGGATAAAGAAGTTGTGGTATTTACTTACAAAGCAATATCACTCAGCAATGAAATCTATGTCATCAGGCCCTTAGCAGCACAATGAGTGGATTCAGGTATGATGATTCTAACTGAAATAAGTCACACAGAAAAAGAAACATCATAAGATATCAGTAATACACGGAATGTAAACTTGGCTACACAGGAACTGAATTACAGAACAGAACAGGGTCTCAAATTTAGAAAACCAACTTATGCTTTCTTAAGGGTAAAGGTGAGTTGGGGTGCTGCATAAAACCAGAGATTGAAATGAGCACAGATAAAGTTCCTTAAGCCAAATATGGAATAGACAAGAGCTACCTCTTGCTCAACGAAATGGACTCAACACCGCATATTAAATGCCTAAGAATGTACCTGACTAGTAAGTATCTTAAAACCTATGGATTGCTATGTCTCCGAAAGAGAATCAAGCATGTGTACAGGGGCATAAACGCAGCAGTGATAGGATTGGAGAGGTTCGGTGAGCAAATGAAGACCCTTTGAAGTCATATTGCATGGTACCCATTCCACGGGTTTCAACTACCCAGGTTTAAGGTATTCTTCCTTCAGCTAAAACATGCATGTGGAACCTAGAGTATGATCAACCATGTGATCGGGAGACGTGTTCAAATATGTCTCAGTTTTCGTACCCTGGTACTCGGGTGCAACATTCCAGACCCTTTACTAACACCCTCCTGACTTGGAGAGTCAGTCCCTTTAACCTCCTGTTTGGCCCAGTTTGCAATTTCTGCGGAAGATGAACAGGAATAGCGAGAACCAATGAGAGACTAGCTGGAGGTGTCTGGACGGGCAAATTTAACTCTCATTTCCCACCAGGAAGAGGAATTAACCAAAGGCTCAGCGTGCTGTGCTGGAACCAGATTAGGGCCTGAAGCCATCCTGCGGTGTTGCGGCCAGCTCAAAAGAAAGCGAGTTGAAGAAAGGAGCTCAGGGGCACTGTAATTCACAAACCTGCAGAGTTATAAATGACAGCTATCGTCCAAAAATATACTGAAGTAAGGTTTCCAAGAGGACTTGAAAGCGGGGCAGAATTGCAGGAAACCGATTTCAGGAGGCAGACTGGAATTGCATTGAAAGCATAGGAAAAGAGGCAGAACGTCCACAATGATGCACTTGGCCAAAAAGGGCGTATGCGTTTTTTCCTGAATATATTCAGGAAAAAACGCATACGCCCTTTTTGGCCAACCAAGCAAGCTTGCAAAGGAAATCTGCACTACAATGAAGTCTCACTTCCCCCCGGTCAAAAGGGCCATCTGAAAAAAGTGTAAAATCCAGAAAGGCAGGACAGGCCATGGAGAACTGGGAGCCTTGTTATGCTGATGGGCGGGATGTAAATTGCCAACAGACACTCGGGAGAAGTGTATGGTGTTTCCTGAAACATCTAAAAAACAAAGCAACAGAGCCTAGGGCACTTCCACTTATGGTCCTATAGCTTAGGGAAATTAAAATCAAAAAGACACAGCCACCCCAAAGTTTGGGACGCCTCTGTTTACAAGAACCTCGTTTACAGTACAAGTTCAACATCGCAGAAAGTGAAAAATGGATAAAGAAGTTGTGGTATTTACTTACAAAGCAATATCACTCAGCAATGAAATCTATGTCATCAGGCCCTTAGCAGCACAATGAGTGGATTCAGGTATGATGATTCTAACTGAAATAAGTCACACAGAAAAAGAAACATCATAAGATATCAGTAATACACGGAATGTAAACTTGGCTACACAGGAACTGAATTACAGAACAGAACAGGGTCTCAAATTTAGAAAACCAACTTAAGCTTTCTTAAGGGTAAAGGTGAGTTGGGGTGCTGCATAAAACCAGAGATTGAAATGAGCACAGATAAAGTTCCTTAAGCCAAATATGGAATAGACAAGAGCTACCTCTTGCTCAACGAAATGGACTCAACACCGCATATTAAATGCCTAAGAATGTACCTGACTAGTAAGTATCTTAAAACCTATGGATTGCTATGTCTCCGAAAGAGAATCAAGCATGTGTACAGGGGCATAAACGCAGCAGTGATAGGATTGGAGAGGTTCGGTGAGCAAATGAAGACCCTTTGAAGTCATATTGCATGGTACCCATTCCACGGGTTTCAACTACCCAGGTTTAAGGTATTCTTCCTTCAGCTAAAACATGCATGTGGAACCTAGAGTATGATCAACCATGTGATCGGGAGACGTGTTCAAATATGTCTCAGTTTTCGTACCCTGGTACTCGGGTGCAACATTCCAGACGCTTTACTAACACCCTCCTGACTTGGAGAGTCAGTCCCTTTAACCTCCTGTTTGGCCCAGTTTGCAATTTCTGCGGAAGATGAACAGGAATAGCGAGAACCAATGAGAGACTAGCTGGAGGTGTCTGGACGGGCAAATTTAACTCTCATTTCCCACCAGGAAGAGGAATTAACCAAAGGCTCAGCGTGCTGTGCCGGAACCAGATTAGGGCCTGAAGCCATCCTGCGGTGTTGCGGCCAGCTCAAAAGAAAGCGAGTTGAAGAAAGGAGCTCAGGGGCACTGTAATTCACAAACCTGCAGAGTTATAAATGACAGCTATCGTCCAAAAATATACTGAAGTAAGGTTTCCAAGAGGACTTGAAAGCGGGGCAGAATTGCAGGAAACCGATTTCAGGAGGCAGACTGGAATTGCATTGAAAGCATAGGAAAAGAGGCAGAACGTCCACAATGATGCACTTGGCCAAAAAGGGCGTATGCGTTTTTTCCTGAATATATTCAGGAAAAAACGCATACGCCCTTTTTGGCCAACCAAGCAAGCTTGCAAAGGAAATCTGCACTACAATGAAGTCTCACTTCCCCCCGGTCAAAAGGGCCATCTGAAAAAAGTGTAAAATCCAGAAAGGCAGGACAGGCCATGGAGAACTGGGAGCCTTGTTATGCTGATGGGCGGGATGTAAATTGCCAACAGACACTCGGGAGAAGTGTATGGTGTTTCCTGAAACATCTAAAAAACAAAGCAACAGAGCCTAGGGCACTTCCACTTATGGTCCTATAGCTTAGGGAAATTAAAATCAAAAAGACACAGCCACCCCAAAGTTTGGGACGCCTCTGTTTACAAGAACCTCGTTTACAGTACAAGTTCAACATCGCAGAAAGTGAAAAATGGATAAAGAAGTTGTGGTATTTACTTACAAAGCAATATCACTCAGCAATGAAATCTATGTCATCAGGCCCTTAGCAGCACAATGAGTGGATTCAGGTATGATGATTCTAACTGAAATAAGTCACACAGAAAAAGAAACATCATAAGATATCAGTAATACACGGAATGTAAACTTGGCTACACAGGAACTGAATTACAGAACAGAACAGGGTCTCAAATTTAGAAAACCAACTTATGCTTGCTTAAGGGGAAAGGTGAGTTGGGGTGCTGCATAAAACCAGAGATTGAAATGAGCACAGATAAAGTTCCTTAAGCCAAATATGGAATAGACAAGAGCTACCTCTTGCTCAACGAAATGGACTCAACACCGCATATTAAATGCCTAAGAATGTACCTGACTAGTAAGTATCTTAAAACCTATGGATTGCTATGTCTCCGAAAGAGAATCAAGCATGTGTACAGGGGCATAAACGCAGCAGTGATAGGATTGGAGAGGTTCGGTGAGCAAATGAAGACCCTTTGAAGTCATATTGCATGGTACCCATTCCACGGGTTTCAACTACCCAGGTTTAAGGTATTCTTCCTTCAGCTAAAACATGCATGTGGAACCTAGAGTATGATCAACCATGTGATCGGGAGACGTGTTCAAATATGTCTCAGTTTTCGTACCCTGGTACTCGGGTGCAACATTCCAGACGCTTTACTAACACCCTCCCGACTTGGAGAGTCAGTCCCTTTAACCTCCTGTTTGGCCCAGTTTGCAATTTCTGCGGAAGATGAACAGGAATAGCGAGAACCAATGAGAGACTAGCTGGAGGTGTCTGGACGGGCAAATTTAACTCTCATTTCCCACCAGGAAGAGGAATTAACCAAAGGCTCAGCGTGCCGTGCCGGAACCAGATTAGGGCCTGAAGCCATCCTGCGGTGTTGCGGCCAGCTCAAAAGAAAGCGAGTTGAAGAAAGGAGCTCAGGGGCACTGTAATTCACAAACCTGCAGAGTTATAAATGACAGCTATCGTCCAAAAATATACTGAAGTAAGGCTGCCAAGAGGACTTGAAAGCGGGGCAGAATTGCAGGAAACCGATCTCAGGAGGCAGACTGGAATTGCATTGAAAGCATAGGAAAAGAGGCAGAACGTCCACAATGATGCACTTGGCCAAAAAGGGCGTATGCGTTTTTTCCTGAATATATTCAGGAAAAAACGCATACGCCCTTTTTGGCCAACCAAGCAAGCTTGCAAAGGAAATCTGCACTACAATGAAGTCTCACTTCCCCCCGGTCAAAAGGGCCATCTGAAAAAAGTGTAAAATCCAGAAAGGCAGGACAGGCCATGGAGAACTGGGAGCCTTGTTATGCTGATGGGCGGGATGTAAATTGCCAACAGACACTCGGGAGAAGTGTATGGTGTTTCCTGAAACATCTAAAAAACAAAGCAACAGAGCCTAGGGTACTTCCACTTATGGTCCTATAGCTTAGGGAAATTAAAATCAAAAAGACACAGCCACCCCAAAGTTTGGGACGCCTCTGTTTACAAGAACCTCGTGTACAGTACAAGTTCAACATCGCAGAAAGTGAAAAATGGATAAAGAAGTTGTGGTATTTACTTACAAAGCAATATCACTCAGCAATGAAATCTATGTCATCAGGCCCTTAGCAGCACAATGAGTGGATTCAGGTATGATGATTCTAACTGAAATAAGTCACACAGAAAAAGAAACATCATAAGATATCAGTAATACACGGAATGTAAACTTGGCTACACAGGAACTGAATTACAGAACAGAACAGGGTCTCAAATTTAGAAAACCAACTTATGCTTGCTTAAGGGTAAAGGTGAGTTGGGGTGCTGCATAAAACCAGAGATTGAAATGAGCACAGATAAAGTTCCTTAAGCCAAATATGGAATAGACAAGAGCTACCTCTTGCTCAACGAAATGGACTCAACACCGCATATTAAATGCCTAAGAATGTACCTGACTAGTAAGTATCTTAAAACCTATGGATTGCTATGTCTCCGAAAGAGAATCAAGCATGTGTACAGGGGCATAAACGCAGCAGTGATAGGATTGGAGAGGTTCGGTGAGCAAATGAAGACCCTTTGAAGTCATATTGCATGGTACCCATTCCACGGGTTTCAACTACCCAGGTTTAAGGTATTCTTCCTTCAGCTAAAACATGCATGTGGAACCTAGAGTATGATCAACCATGTGATCGGGAGACGTGTTCAAATATGTCTCAGTTTTCGTACCCTGGTACTCGGGTGCAACATTCCAGACGCTTTACTAACACCCTCCTGACTTGGAGAGTCAGTCCCTTTAACCTCCTGTTTGGCCCAGTTTGCAATTTCTGCGGAAGATGAACAGGAATAGCGAGAACCAATGAGAGACTAGCTGGAGGTGTCTGGACGGGCAAATTTAACTCTCATTTCCCACCAGGAAGAGGAATTAACCAAAGGCTCAGCGTGCCGTGCTGGAACCAGATTAGGGCCTGAAGCCATCCTGCGGTGTTGCGGCCAGCTCAAAAGAAAGCGAGTTGAAGAAAGGAGCTCAGGGGCACTGTAATTCACAAACCTGCAGAGTTATAAATGACAGCTATCGTCCAAAAATATACTGAAGTAAGGTTTCCAAGAGGACTTGAAAGCGGGGCAGAATTGCAGGAAACCGATTTCAGGAGGCAGACTGGAATTACATTGAAAGCATAGGAAAAGAGGCAGAACGTCCACAATGATGCACTTGGCCAAAAAGGGCTTATGCGTTTTTTCCTGAATATATTCAGGAAAAAACGCATACGCCCTTTTTGGCCAACCAAGCAAGCTTGCAAAGGAAATCTGCACTACAATGAAGTCTCACTTCCCCCCGGTCAAAAGGGCCATCTGAAAAAAGTGTAAAATCCAGAAAGGCAGGACAGGCCATGGAGAACTGGGAGCCTTGTTATGCTGATGGGCGGGATGTAAATTGCCAACAGACACTCGGGAGAAGTGTATGGTGTTTCCTGAAACATCTAAAAAACAAAGCAACAGAGCCTAGGGCACTTCCACTTATGGTCCTATAGCTTAGGGAAATTAAAATCAAAAAGACACAGCCACCCCAAAGTTTGGGACGCCTCTGTTTACAAGAACCTCGTTTACAGTACAAGTTCAACATCGCAGAAAGTGAAAAATGGATAAAGAAGTTGTGGTATTTACTTACAAAGCAATATCACTCAGCAATGAAATCTATGTCATCAGGCCCTTAGCAGCACAATGAGTGGATTCAGGTATGATGATTCTAACTGAAATAAGTCACACAGAAAAAGAAACATCATAAGATATCAGTAATACACGGAATGTAAACTTGGCTACACAGGAACTGAATTACAGAACAGAACAGGGTCTCAAATTTAGAAAACCAACTTATGCTTGCTTAAGGGGAAAGGTGAGTTGGGGTGCTGCATAAAACCAGAGATTGAAATGAGCACAGATAAAGTTCCTTAAGCCAAATATGGAATAGACAAGAGCTACCTCTTGCTCAACGAAATGGACTCAACACCGCATATTAAATGCCTAAGAATGTACCTGACTAGTAAGTATCTTAAAACCTATGGATTGCTATGTCTCCGAAAGAGAATCAAGCATGTGTACAGGGGCATAAACGCAGCAGTGATAGGATTGGAGAGGTTCGGTGAGCAAATGAAGACCCTTTGAAGTCATATTGCATGGTACCCATTCCACGGGTTTCAACTACCCAGGTTTAAGGTATTCTTCCTTCAGCTAAAACATGCATGTGGAACCTAGAGTATGATCAACCATGTGATCGGGAGACGTGTTCAAATATGTCTCAGTTTTCGTACCCTGGTACTCGGGTGCAACATTCCAGACGCTTTACTAACACCCTCCCGACTTGGAGAGTCAGTCCCTTTAACCTCCTGTTTGGCCCAGTTTGCAATTTCTGCGGAAGATGAACAGGAATAGCGAGAACCAATGAGAGACTAGCTGGAGGTGTCTGGACGGGCAAATTTAACTCTCATTTCCCACCAGGAAGAGGAATTAACCAAAGGCTCAGCGTGCCGTGCTGGAACCAGATTAGGGCCTGAAGCCATCCTGCGGTGTTGCGGCCAGCTCAAAAGAAAGCGAGTTGAAGAAAGGAGCTCAGGGGCACTGTAATTCACAAACCTGCAGAGTTATAAATGACAGCTATCGTCCAAAAATATACTGAAGTAAGGTTTCCAAGAGGACTTGAAAGCGGGGCAGAATTGCAGGAAACCGATTTCAGGAGGCAGACTGGAATTGCATTGAAAGCATAGGAAAAGAGGCAGAACGTCCACAATGATGCACTTGGCCAAAAAGGGCGTATGCGTTTTTTCCTGAATATATTCAGGAAAAAACGCATACGCCCTTTTTGGCCAACCAAGCAAGCTTGCAAAGGAAATCTGCACTACAATGAAGTCTCACTTCCCCCCGGTCAAAAGGGCCATCTGAAAAAAGTGTAAAATCCAGAAAGGCAGGACAGGCCATGGAGAACTGGGAGCCTTGTTATGCTGATGGGCGGGATGTAAATTGCCAACAGACACTCGGGAGAAGTGTATGGTGTTTCCTGAAACATCTAAAAAACAAAGCAACAGAGCCTAGGGCACTTCCACTTATGGTCCTATAGCTTAGGGAAATTAAAATCAAAAAGACACAGCCACCCCAAAGTTTGGGACGCCTCTGTTTACAAGAACCTCGTTTACAGTACAAGTTCAACATCGCAGAAAGTGAAAAATGGATAAAGAAGTTGTGGTATTTACTTACAAAGCAATATCACTCAGCAATGAAATCTATGTCATCAGGCCCTTAGCAGCACAATGAGTGGATTCAGGTATGATGATTCTAACTGAAATAAGTCACACAGAAAAAGAAACATCATAAGATATCAGTAATACACGGAATGTAAACTTGGCTACACAGGAACTGTATTACAGAACAGAACAGGGTCTCAAATTTAGAAAACCAACTTATGCTTGCTTAAGGGGAAAGGTGAGTTGGGGTGCTGCATAAAACCAGAGATTGAAATGAGCACAGATAAAGTTCCTTAAGCCAAATATGGAATAGACAAGAGCTACTCCTTGCTCAACGAAATGGACTCAACACCCCATATTAAACGCCTAAGAATGTACCTGACTAGTAAGTATCTTAAAACCTATGGATTGCTATGTCTCCGAAAGAGAATCAAGCATGTGTACAGGGGCATAAACGCAGCAGTGATAGGATTGGAGAGGTTCGGTGAGCAAATGAAGACCCTTTGAAGTCATATTGCATGGTACCCATTCCACGGGTTTCAACTACCCAGGTTTAAGGTATTCTTCCTTCAGGTAAAACATGCATGTGGAACCTAGAGTATGATCAACCATGTGATCGGGAGACGTGTTCAAATATGTCTCAGTTTTCGTACCCTGGTACTCGGGTGCAACATTCCAGACGCTTTACTAACACCCTCCCGACTTGGAGAGTCAGTCCCTTTAACCTCCTGTTTGGCCCAGTTTGCAATTTCTGCGGAAGATGAACAGGAATAGCGAGAACCAATGAGAGACTAGCTGGAGGTGTCTGGACGGGCAAATTTAACTCTCATTTCCCACCAGGAAGAGGAATTAACCAAAGGCTCAGCGTGCCGTGCTGGAACCAGATTAGGGCCTGAAGCCATCCTGCGGTGTTGCGGCCAGCTCAAAAGAAAGCGAGTTGAAGAAAGGAGCTCAGGGGCACTGTAATTCACAAACCTGCAGAGTTATAAATGACAGCTATCGTCCAAAAATATACTGAAGTAAGGTTTCCAAGAGGACTTGAAAGCGGGGCAGAATTGCAGGAAACCGATTTCAGGAGGCAGACTGGAATTGCATTGAAAGCATAGGAAAAGAGGCAGAACGTCCACAATGATGCACTTGGCCAAAAAGGGCGTATGCGTTTTTTCCTGAATATATTCAGGAAAAAACGCATACGCCCTTTTTGGCCAACCAAGCAAGCTTGCAAAGGAAATCTGCACTACAATGAAGTCTCACTTCCCCCCGGTCAAAAGGGCCATCTGAAAAAAGTGTAAAATCCAGAAAGGCAGGACAGGCCATGGAGAACTGGGAGCCTTGTTATGCTGATGGGCGGGATGTAAATTGCCAACAGACACTCGGGAGAAGTGTATGGTGTTTCCTGAAACATCTAAAAAACAAAGCAACAGAGCCTAGGGCACTTCCACTTATGGTCCTATAGCTTAGGGAAATTAAAATCAAAAAGACACAGCCACCCCAAAGTTTGGGACGCCTCTGTTTACAAGAACCTCGTTTACAGTACAAGTTCAACATCGCAGAAAGTGAAAAATGGATAAAGAAGTTGTGGTATTTACTTACAAAGCAATATCACTCAGCAATGAAATCTATGTCATCAGGCCCTTAGCAGCACAATGAGTGGATTCAGGTATGATGATTCTAACTGAAATAAGTCACACAGAAAAAGAAACATCATAAGATATCAGTAATACACGGAATGTAAACTTGGCTACACAGGAACTGAATTACAGAACAGAACAGGGTCTCAAATTTAGAAAACCAACTTATGCTTGCTTAAGGGTAAAGGTGAGTTGGGGTGCTGCATAAAACCAGACATTGAAATGAGCACAGATAAAGTTCCTTAAGCCAAATATGGAATAGACAAGAGCTACTCCTTGCTCAACGAAATGGACTTAACACCGCATATTAAATGCCTAAGAATGTACCTGACTAGTAAGTATCTTAAAACCTATGGATTGCTATGTCTCCGAAAGAGAATCAAGCATGTGTACAGGGGCATAAACGCAGCAGTGATAGGATTGGAGAGGTTCGGTGAGCAAATGAAGACCCTTTGAAGTCATATTGCATGGTACCCATTCCACGGGTTTCAACTACCCAGGTTTAAGGTATTCTTCCTTCAGCTAAAACATGCATGTGGAACCTAGAGTATGATCAACCATGTGATCGGGAGACGTGTTCAAATATGTCTCAGTTTTCGTACCCTGGTACTCGGGTGCAACATTCCAGACGCTTTACTAACACCCTCCTGACTTGGAGAGTCAGTCCCTTTAACCTCCTGTTTGGCCCAGTTTGCAATTTCTGCGGAAGATGAACAGGAATAGCGAGAACCAATGAGAGACTAGCTGGAGGTGTCTGGACGGGCAAATTTAACTCTCATTTCCCACCAGGAAGAGGAATTAACCAAAGGCTCAGCGTGCCGTGCCGGAACCAGATTAGGGCCTGAAGCCATCCTGCGGTGTTGCGGCCAGCTCAAAAGAAAGCGAGTTGAAGAAAGGAGCTCAGGGGCACTGTAATTCACAAACCTGCAGAGTTATAAATGACAGCTATCGTCCAAAAATATACTGAAGTAAGGTTTCCAAGAGGACTTGAAAGCGGGGCAGAATTGCAGGAAACCGATCTCAGGAGGCAGACTGGAATTGCATTGAAAGCATAGGAAAAGAGGCAGAACGTCCACAATGATGCACTTGGCCAAAAAGGGCGTATGCGTTTTTTCCTGAATATATTCAGGAAAAAACGCATACGCCCTTTTTGGCCAACCAAGCAAGCTTGCAAAGGAAATCTGCACTACAATGAAGTCTCACTTCCCCCCGGTCAAAAGGGCCATCTGAAAAAAGTGTAAAATCCAGAAAGGCAGGACAGGCCATGGAGAACTGGGAGCCTTGTTATGCTGATGGGCGGGATGTAAATTGCCAACAGACACTGGGGAGAAGTGTATGGTGGTTCCTGAAACATCTAAAAAACAAAGCAACAGAGCCTAGGGCACTTCCACTTATGGTCCTATAGCTTAGGGAAATTAAAATCAAAAAGACACAGCCACCCCAAAGTTTGGGACGCCTCTGTTTACAAGAACCTCGTTTACAGTACAAGTTCAACATCGCAGAAAGTGAAAAATGGATAAAGAAGTTGTGGTATTTACTTACAAAGCAATATCACTCAGCAATGAAATCTATGTCATCAGGCCCTTAGCAGCACAATGAGTGGATTCAGGTATGATGATTCTAACTGAAATAAGTCACACAGAAAAAGAAACATCATAAGATATCAGTAATACACGGAATGTAAACTTGGCTACACAGGAACTGAATTACAGAACAGAACAGGGTCTCAAATTTAGAAAACCAACTTATGCTTGCTTAAGGGGAAAGGTGAGTTGGGGTGCTGCATAAAACCAGAGATTGAAATGAGCACAGATAAAGTTCCTTAAGCCAAATATGGAATAGACAAGAGCTACTCCTTGCTCAACGAAATGGACTCAACACCGCATATTAAATGCCTAAGAATGTACCTGACTAGTAAGTATCTTAAAACCTATGGATTGCTATGTCTCCGAAAGAGAATCAAGCATGTGTACAGGGGCATAAACGCAGCAGTGATAGGATTGGAGAGGTTCGGTGAGCAAATGAAGACCCTTTGAAGTCATATTGCATGGTACCCATTCCACGGGTTTCAACTACCCAGGTTTAAGGTATTCTTCCTTCAGCTAAAACATGCATGTGGAACCTAGAGTATGATCAACCATGTGATCGGGAGACGTGTTCAAATATGTCTCAGTTTTCGTACCCTGGTACTCGGGTGCAACATTCCAGACGCTTTACTAACACCCTCCCGACTTGGAGAGTCAGTCCCTTTAACCTCCTGTTTGGCCCAGTTTGCAATTTCTGCGGAAGATGAACAGGAATAGCGAGAACCAATGAGAGACTAGCTGGAGGTGTCTGGACGGGCAAATTTAACTCTCATTTCCCACCAGGAAGAGGAATTAACCAAAGGCTCAGCGTGCCGTGCCGGAACCAGATTAGGGCCTGAAGCCATCCTGCGGTGTTGCGGCCAGCTCAAAAGAAAGCGAGTTGAAGAAAGGAGCTCAGGGGCACTGTAATTCACAAACCTGCAGAGTTATAAATGACAGCTATCGTCCAAAAATATACTGAAGTAAGGCTGCCAAGAGGACTTGAAAGCGGGGCAGAATTGCAGGAAACCGATTTCAGGAGGTAGACTGGAATTGCATTGAAAGCATAGGAAAAGAGGCAGAACGTCCACAATGATGCACTTGGCCAAAAAAGTAGTATGCGTTTTTTCCTGAATATATTCAGGAAAAAACGCATACGCCCTTTTTGGCCAACCAAGCAAGCTTGCAAAGGAAATCTGCACTACAATGAAGTCTCACTTCCCCCCGGTCAAAAGGGCCATCTGAAAAAAGTGTAAAATCCAGAAAGGCAGGACAGGCCATGGAGAACTGGGAGCCTTGTTATGCTGATGGGCGGGATGTAAATTGCCAACAGACACTCGGGAGAAGTGTATGGTGTTTCCTGAAACATCTAAAAAACAAAGCAACAGAGCCTAGGGCACTTCCACTTATGGTCCTATAGCTTAGGGAAATTAAAATCAAAAAGACACAGCCACCCCAAAGTTTGGGACGCCTCTGTTTACAAGAACCTCGTTTACAGTACAAGTTCAACATCGCAGAAAGTGAAAAATGGATAAAGAAGTTGTGGTATTTACTTACAAAGCAATATCACTCAGCAATGAAATCTATGTCATCAGGCCCTTAGCAGCACAATGAGTGGATTCAGGTATGATGATTCTAACTGAAATAAGTCACACAGAAAAAGAAACATCATAAGATATCAGTAATACACGGAATGTAAACTTGGCTACACAGGAACTGAATTACAGAACAGAACAGGGTCTCAAATTTAGAAAACCAACTTATGCTTGCTTAAGGGTAAAGGTGAGTTGGGGTGCTGCATAAAACCAGACATTGAAATGAGCACAGATAAAGTTCCTTAAGCCAAATATGGAATAGACAAGAGCTACTCCTTGCTCAACGAAATGGACTCAACACCGCATATTAAACGCCTAAGAATGTACCTGACTAGTAAGTATCTTAAAACCTATGGATTGCTATGTCTCCGAAAGAGAATCAAGCATGTGTACAGGGGCATAAACGCAGCAGTGATAGGATTGGAGAGGTTCGGTGAGCAAATGAAGACCCTTTGAAGTCATATTGCATGGTACCCATTCCACGGGTTTCAACTACCCAGGTTTAAGGTATTCTTCCTTCAGCTAAAACATGCATGTGGAACCTAGAGTATGATCAACCATGTGATTGGGAGTCGTGTTCAAATATGTCTCAGTTTTCGTACCCTGGTACTCGGGTGCAACATTCCAGACGCTTTACTAACACCCTCCCGACTTGGAGAGTCAGTCCCTTTAACCGCCTGTTTGGCCCAGTTTGCAATTTCTGCGGAAGATGAACAGGAATAGCGAGAACCAATGAGAGACTAGCTGGAGGTGTCTGGACGGGCAAATTTAACTCTCATTTCCCACCAGGAAGAGGAATTAACCAAAGGCTCAGCGTGCCGTGCCGGAACCAGATTAGGGCCTGAAGCCATCCTGCGGTGTTGCGGCCAGCTCAAAAGAAAGCGAGTTGAAGAAAGGAGCTCAGGGGCACTGTAATTCACAAACCTGCAGAGTTATAAATGACAGCTATCGTCCAAAAATATACTGAAGTAAGGCTGCCAAGAGGACTTGAAAGCGGGGCAGAATTGCAGGAAACCGATTTCAGGAGGCAGACTGGAATTGCATTGAAAGCATAGGAAAAGAGGCAGAACGTCCACAATGATGCACTTGGCCAAAAAGGGCGTATGCGTTTTTTCCTGAATATATTCAGGAAAAAACGCATACGCCCTTTTTGGCCAACCAAGCAAGCTTGCAAAGGAAATCTGCACTACAATGAAGTCTCACTTCCCCCCGGTCAAAAGGGTCATCTGAAAAAAGTGTAAAATCCAGAAAGGCAGGACAGGCCATGGAGAACTGGGAGCCTTGTTATGCTGATGGGCAGGATGTAAATTGCCAACAGACACTCTGGAGAAGTGTATGGTGTTTCCTGAAACATGTAAAAAACAAAGCAACAGAGCCTAGGGCACTTCCACTTATGGTCCTATAGCTTAGGGAAATTAAAATCAAAAAGACACAGCCACCCCAAAGTTTGGGACGCCTCTGTTTACAAGAACCTCATTTACAGTACAAGTTCAACATCGCAGAAAGTGAAAAATGGATAAAGAAGTTGTGGTATTTACTTACAAAGCAATATCACTCAGCAATGAAATCTATGTCATCAGGCCCTTAGCAGCACAATGAGTGGATTCAGGTATGATGATTCTAACTGAAATAAGTCACACAGAAAAAGAAACATCATAAGATATCAGTAATACACGGAATGTAAACTTGGCTACACAGGAACTGAATTACAGAACAGAACAGGGTCTCAAATTTAGAAAACCAACTTATGCTTGCTTAAGGGGAAAGGTGAGTTGGGGTGCTGCATAAAACCAGAGATTGAAATGAGCACAGATAAAGTTCCTTAAGCCAAATATGGAATAGACAAGAGCTACTCCTTGCTCAACGAAATGGACTCAACACCGCATATTAAACGCCTAAGAATGTACCTGACTAGTAAGTATCTTAAAACCTATGGATTGCTATGTCTCCGAAAGAGAATCAAGCATGTGTACAGGGGCATAAACGCAGCAGTGATAGGATTGGAGAGGTTCGGTGAGCAAATGAAGACCCTTTGAAGTCATATTGCATGGTACCCATTCCACGGGTTTCAACTACCCAGGTTTAAGGTATTCTTCCTTCAGGTAAAACATGCATGTGGAACCTAGAGTATGATCAACCATGTGATCGGGAGACGTGTTCAAATATGTCTCAGTTTTCGTACCCTGGTACTCGGGTGCAACATTCTAGACGCTTTACTAACACCCTCCCGACTTGGAGAGTCAGTCCCTTTAACCTCCTGTTTGGCCCAGTTTGCAATTTCTGCGGAAGATGAACAGGAATAGCGAGAACCAATGAGAGACTAGCTGGAGGTGTCTGGACGGGCAAATTTAACTCTCATTTCCCACCAGGAAGAGGAATTAACCAAAGGCTCAGCGTGCCGTGCCGGAACCAGATTAGGGCCTGAAGCCATCCTGCGGTGTTGCGGCCAGCTCAAAAGAAAGCGAGTTGAAGAAAGGAGCTCAGGGGCACTGTAATTCACAAACCTGCAGAGTTATAAATGACAGCTATCGTCCAAAAATATACTGAAGTAAGGCTGCCAAGAGGACTTGAAAGCGGGGCAGAATTGCAGGAAACCGATTTCAGGAGGTAGACTGGAATTGCATTGAAAGCATAGGAAAAGAGGCAGAACGTCCACAATGATGCACTTGGCCAAAAAGGGCGTATGCGTTTTTTCCTGAATATATTCAGGAAAAAACGCATACGCCCTTTTTGGCCAACCAAGCAAGCTTGCAAAGGAAATCTGCACTACAATGAAGTCTCACTTCCCCCCGGTCAAAAGGGCCATCTGAAAAAAGTGTAAAATCCAGAAAGGCAGGACAGGCCATGGAGAACTGGGAGCCTTGTTATGCTGATGGGCGGGATGTAAATTGCCAACAGACACTCGGGAGAAGTGTATGGTGTTTCCTGAAACATGTAAAAAACAAAGCAACAGAGCCTAGGGCACTTCCACTTATGGTCCTATAGCTTAGGGAAATTAAAATCAAAAAGACACAGCCACCCCAAAGTTTGGGACGCCTCTGTTTACAAGAACCTCGTTTACAGTACAAGTTCAACATCGCAGAAAGTGAAAAATGGATAAAGAAGTTGTGGTATTTACTTACAAAGCAATATCACTCAGCAATGAAATCTATGTCATCAGGCCCTTAGCAGCACAATGAGTGGATTCAGGTACGATGATTCTAACTGAAATAAGTCACACAGAAAAAGAAATATCATAAGATATCACTAATACACGGAATGTAAACTTGGCTACACAGGAACTGAATTCCAAAACAGAACAGGGTCTCAAATTTAGAAAACCAACTTATGCTTGCTTAAGGGGAAAGGTGAGTTGGGGTGCTGCATAAAACCAGAGATTGAAATGAGCACAGATAAAGTTCCTTAAGCCAAATATGGAATAGACAAGAGCTACTCCTTGCTCAACAAAATGGACTAAACACCGCATATTAAACGCCTAAGAATGTACCTGACTAGTAAGTATCTTAAAACCTATGGATTGCTATGTCTCCGAAAGAGAATCAAGCATGTGTACAGGGGCATAAACGCAGCAGTGATAGGATTGGAGAGGTTCGGTGAGCAAATGAAGACCCTTTGAAGTCATATTGCATGGTACCCATTCCACGGGTTTCAACTACCCAGGTTTAAGGTATTCTTCCTTCAGCTAAAACATGCATGTGGAACCTAGAGTATGATCAACCATGTGATCGGGAGACGTGTTCAAATATGTCTCAGTTTTCGTACCCTGGTACTCGGGTGCAACATTCCAGACGCTTTACTAACATCCTCCCGACTTGGAGAGTCAGTCCCTTTAACCTCCTGTTTGGCCCAGTTTGCAATTTCTGCGGAAGATGAACAGGAATAGCGAGAACCAATGAGAGACTAGCTGGAGGTGTCTGGACGGGCAAATTTAACTCTCATTTCCCACCAGGAAGAGGAATTAACCAAAGGCTCAGCGTGCCGTGCCGGAACCAGATTAGGGCCTGAAGCCATCCTGCGGTGTTGCGGCCAGCTCAAAAGAAAGCGAGTTGAAGAAAGGAGCTCAGGGGCACTGTAATTCACAAACCTGCAGAGTTATAAATGACAGCTATCGTCCAAAAATATACTGAAGTAAGGCTGCCAAGAGGACTTGAAAGCGGGGCAGAATTGCAGGAAACCGATTTCAGGAGGTAGACTGGAATTGCATTGAAAGCATAGGAAAAGAGGCAGAACGTCCACAATGATGCACTTGGCCAAAAAGGGCGTATGTGTTTTTTCCTGAATATATTCAGGAAAAAACGCATACGCCCTTTTTGGCCAACCAAGCAAGCTTGCAAAGGAAATCTGCACTACAATGAAGTCTCACTTCCCCCCGGTCAAAAGGGCCATCTGAAAAAAGTGTAAAATCCAGAAAGGCAGGACAGGCCATGGAGAACTGGGAGCCTTGTTATGCTGATGGGCGGGATGTAAATTGCCAACAGACACTCGGGAGAAGTGTATGGTGTTTCCTGAAACATCTAAAAAACAAAGCAACAGAGCCTAGGGCACTTCCACTTATGGTCCTATAGCTTAGGGAAATTAAAATCAAAAAGACACAGCCACCCCAAAGTTTGGGACGCCTCTGTTTACAAGAACCTCGTGTACAGTACAAGTTCAACATCGCAGAAAGTGAAAAATGGATAAAGAAGTTGTGGTATTTACTTACAAAGCAATATCACTCAGCAATGAAATCTATGTCATCAGGCCCTTAGCAGCACAATGAGTGGATTCAGGTATGATGATTCTAACTGAAATAAGTCACACAGAAAAAGAAACATCATAAGATATCAGTAATACACGGAATGTAAACTTGGCTACACAGGAACTGAATTACAGAACAGAACAGGGTCTCAAATTTAGAAAACCAACTTATGCTTGCTTAAGGGGAAAGGTGAGTTGGGGTGCTGCATAAAACCAGAGATTGAAATGAGCACAGATAAAGTTCCTTAAGCCAAATATGGAATAGACAAGAGCTACTCCTTGCTCAACGAAATGGACTCAACACCGCATATTAAATGCCTAAGAATGTACCTGACTAGTAAGTATCTTAAAACCTATGGATTGCTATGTCTCCGAAAGAGAATCAAGCATGTGTACAGGGGCATAAACGCAGCAGTGATAGGATTGGAGAGGTTCGGTGAGCAAATGAAGACCCTTTGAAGTCATATTGCATGGTACCCATTCCACGGGTTTCAACTACCCAGGTTTAAGGTATTCTTCCTTCAGCTAAAACATGCATGTGGAACCTAGAGTATGATCAACCATGTGATTGGGAGTCGTGTTTAAATATGTCTCAGTTTTCGTACACTGGTACTCGGGTGCAACATTCCAGACGCTTTACTAACACCCTCCCGACTTGGAGAGTCAGTCCCTTTAACCTCCTGTTTGGCCCAGTTTGCAATTTCTGCGGAAGATGAACAGGAATAGCGAGAACCAATGAGAGACTAGCTGGAGGTGTCTGGACGGGCAAATTTAACTCTCATTTCCCACCAGGAAGAGGAATTAACCAAAGGCTCAGCATGCCGTGCCGGAACCAGATTAGGGCCTGAAGCCATCCTGCGGTGTTGCGGCCAGCTCAAAAGAAAGCGAGTTGAAGAAAGGAGCTCAGGGGCACTGTAATTCACAAACCTGCAGAGTTATAAATGACAGCTATCGTCCAAAAATATACTGAAGTAAGGCTGCCAAGAGGACTTGAAAGCGGGGCAGAATTGCAGGAAACCGATTTCAGGAGGTAGACTGGAATTGCATTGAAAGCATAGGAAAAGAGGCAGAACGTCCACAATGATGCAGTTGACCAAAAAGGGCGTATGCGTTTTTTTCCTGAATATATTCAGGAAAAAGCGCATATGCCCTTTTTGGCCAACCAAGCAAGCTTGCAAAGGAAATCTGCACTACAATGAAGTCTCACTTCCCCCCGGTCAAAAGGGCCATCTGAAAAAAGTGTAAAATCCAGAAAGGCAGGACAGGCCATGGAGAACTGGGAGCCTTGTTATGCTGATGGGCAGGATGTAAATTGCCAACAGACACTCGGGAGAAGTGTATGGTGTTTCCTGAAACATCTAAAAAACAAAGCAACAGAGCCTAGGGCACTTCCACTTATGGTCCTATAGCTTAGGGAAATTAAAATCAAAAAGACACAGCCACCCCAAAGTTTGGGACGCCTCTGTTTACAAGAACCTCGTTTACAGTACAAGTTCAACATCGCAGAAAGTGAAAAATGGATAAAGAAGTTGTGGTATTTACTTACAAAGCAATATCACTCAGCAATGAAATCTATGTCATCAGGCCCTTAGCAGCACAATGAGTGGATTCAGGTATGATGATTCTAACTGAAATAAGTCACACAGAAAAAGAAACATCATAAGATATCAGTAATACACGGAATGTAAACTTGGCTACACAGGAACTGAATTACAGAACAGAACAGGGTCTCAAATTTAGAAAACCAACTTATGCTTGCTTAAGGGGAAAGGTGAGTTGGGGTGCTGCATAAAACCAGAGATTGAAATGAGCACAGATAAAGTTCCTTAAGCCAAATATGGAATAGACAAGAGCTACTCCTTGCTCAACGAAATGGACTCAACACCGCATATTAAATGCCTAAGAATGTACCTGACTAGTAAGTATCTTAAAACCTATGGATTGCTATGTCTCCGAAAGAGAATCAAGCATGTGTACAGGGGCATAAACGCAGCAGTGATAGGATTGGAGAGGTTCGGTGAGCAAATGAAGACCCTTTGAAGTCATATTGCATGGTACCCATTCCACGGGTTTCAACTACCCAGGTTTAAGGTATTCTTCCTTCAGCTAAAACATGCATGTGGAACCTAGAGTATGATCAACCATGTGATTGGGAGTCGTGTTCAAATATGTCTCAGTTTTCGTACCCTGGTACTCGGGTGCAACATTCCAGACGCTTTACTAACACCCTCCCGACTTGGAGAGTCAGTCCCTTTAACCGCCTGTTTGGCCCAGTTTGCAATTTCTGCGGAAGATGAACAGGAATAGCGAGAACCAATGAGAGACTAGCTGGAGGTGTCTGGACGGGCAAATTTAACTCTCATTTCCCACCAGGAAGAGGAATTAACCAAAGGCTCAGCGTGCCGTGCCGGAACCAGATTAGGGCCTGAAGCCATCCTGCGGTGTTGCGGCCAGCTCAAAAGAAAGCGAGTTGAAAAAAGGAGCTCAGGGGCACTGTAATTCACAAACCTGCAGAGTTATAAATGACAGCTATCGTCCAAAAATATACTGAAGTAAGGCTGCCAAGAGGACTTGAAAGCGGGGCAGAATTGCAGGAAACCGATTTCAGGAGGTAGACTGGAATTGCATTGAAAGCATAGGAAAAGAGGCAGAACGTCCACAATGATGCACTTGGCCAAAAAGGGCGTATGCGTTTTTTCCTGAATATATTCAGGAAAAAACGCATATGCCCTTTTTGGCCAACCAAGCAAGCTTGCAAAGGAAATCTGCACTACAATGAAGTCTCACTTCCCCCCGGTCAAAAGGGTCATCTGAAAAAAGTGTAAAATCCAGAAAGGCAGGACAGGCCATGGAGAACTGGGAGCCTTGTTATGCTGATGGGCAGGATGTAAATTGCCAACAGACACTCGGGAGAAGTGTATGGTGTTTCCTGAAACATGTAAAAAACAAAGCAACAGAGCCTAGGGCACTTCCACTTATGGTCCTATAGCTTAGGGAAATTAAAATCAAAAAGACACAGCCACCCCAAAGTTTGGGACGCCTCTGTTTACAAGAACCTCACTTACAGTACAAGTTCAACATCGCAGAAAGTGAAAAATGGATAAAGAAGTTGTGGTATTTACTTACAAAGCAATATCACTCAGCAATGAAATCTATGTCATCAGGCCCTTAGCAGCACAATGAGTGGATTCAGGTATGATGATTCTAACTGAAATAAGTCACACAGAAAAAGAAACATCATAAGATACCAGTAATACACGGAATGTAAACTTGGCTACACAGGAACTGAATTACAGAACAGAACAGGGTCTCAAATTTAGAAAACCAACTTATGCTTGCTTAAGGGTAAAGGTGAGTTGGGGTGCTGCATAAAACCAGAGATTGAAATGAACACAGATAAAGTTCCTTAAGCCAAATATGGAATAGACAAGAGCTACTCCTTGCTCAACGAAATGGACTCAACACCGCATATTAAATGCCTAAGAATGTACCTGACTAGTAAGTATCTTAAAACCTATGGATTGCTATGTCTCCGAAAGAGAATCAAGCATGTGTACAGGGGCATAAACGCAGCAGTGATAGGATTGGAGAGGTTCGGTGAGCAAATGAAGACCCTTTGAAGTCATATTGCATGGTACCCATTCCACGGGTTTCAACTACCCAGGTTTAAGGTATTCTTCCTTCAGGTAAAACATGCATGTGGAACCTAGAGTATGATCAACCATGTGATCGGGAGACGTGTTCAAATATGTCTCAGTTTTCGTACCCTGGTACTCGGGTGCAACATTCCAGACGCTTTACTAACACCCTCCCGACTTGGAGAGTCAGTCCCTTTAACCTCCTGTTTGGCCCAGTTTGCAATTTCTGCGGAAGATGAACAGGAATAGCGAGAACCAATGAGAGACTAGCTGGAGGTGTCTGGACGGGCAAATTTAACTCTCATTTCCCACCAGGAAGAGGAATTAACCAAAGGCTCAGCGTGCCGTGCCGGAACCAGATTAGGGCCTGAAGCCATCCTGCGGTGTTGCGGCCAGCTCAAAAGAAAGCGAGTTGAAGAAAGGAGCTCAGGGGCACTGTAATTCACAAACCTGCAGAGTTATAAATGACAGCTATCGTCCAAAAATATACTGAAGTAAGGCTGCCAAGAGGACTTGAAAGCGGGGCAGAATTGCAGGAAACCGATTTCAGGAGGTAGACTGGAATTGCATTGAAAGCATAGGAAAAGAGGCAGAACGTCCACAATGATGCACTTGGCCATAAAGGGCGTATGCGTTTTTTCCTGAATATATTCAGGAAGAAACACATACGCCCGTTTTGGCCAACCAAGCAAGCTTGCAAAGGAAATCTGCACTACAATGAAGTCTCACTTCCCCCCGGTCAAAAGGGCCATCTGAAAAAAGTGTAAAATCCAGAAAGGCAGGACAGGCCATGGAGAACTGGGAGCCTTGTTATGCTGATGGGCGGGATGTAAATTGCCAACAGACACTCGGGAGAAGTGTATGGTGTTTCCTGAAACATCTAAAAAACAAAGCAACAGAGCCTAGGGCACTTCCACTTATGGTCCTATAGCTTAGGGAAATTAAAATCAAAAAGACACAGCCACCCCAAAGTTTGGGACACCTCTGTTTACAAGAACCTCGTTTACAGTACAAGTTCAACATTGCAGAAAGTGAAAAATGGATAAAGAAGTTGTGGTATTTACTTACAAAGCAATATCACTCAGCAATGAAATCTATGTCATCAGGCCCTTAGCAGCACAATGAGTGGATTCAGGTATGATGATTCTAACTGAAATAAGTCACACAGAAAAAGAAACATCATAAGATATCAGTAATACACGGAATGTAAACTTGGCTACACAGGAACTGAATTACAGAACAGAACAGGGTCTCAAATTTAGAAAACCAACTTATGCTTGCTTAAGGGGAAAGGTGAGTTGGGGTGCTGCATAAAACCAGAGATTGAAATGAGCACAGATAAAGTTCCTTAAGCCAAATATGGAATAGACAAGAGCTACTCCTTGCTCAACGAAATGGACTCAACACCGCATATTAAACGCCTAAGAATGTACCTGACTAGTAAGTATCTTAAAACCTATGGATTGCTATGTCTCCGAAAGAGAATCAAGCATGTGTACAGGGGCATAAACGCAGCAGTGATAGGATTGGAGAGGTTCGGTGAGCAAATGAAGACCCTTTGAAGTCATATTGCATGGTACCCATTCCACGGGTTTCAACTACCCAGGTTTAAGGTATTCTTCCTTCAGCTAAAACATGCATGTGGAACCTAGAGTATGATCAACCATGTGATCGGGAGACGTGTTCAAATATGTCTCAGTTTTCGTACCCTGGTACTCGGGTGCAACATTCTAGACGCTTTAATAACACCCTCCCGACTTGGAGAGTCAGTCCCTTTAACCTCCTGTTTGGCCCAGTTTGCAATTTCTGCGGAAGATGAACAGGAATAGCGAGAACCAATGAGAGACTAGCTGGAGGTGTCTGGACGGGCAAATTTAACTCTCATTTCCCACCAGGAAGAGGAATTAACCAAAGGCTCAGCGTGCCGTGCCGGAACCAGATTAGGGCCTGAAGCCATCCTGCGGTGTTGCGGCCAGCTCAAAAGAAAGCGAGTTGAAGAAAGGAGCTCAGGGGCACTGTAATTCACAAACCTGCAGAGTTATAAATGACAGCTATCGTCCAAAAATATACTGAAGTAAGGCTGCCAAGAGGACTTGAAAGCGGGGCAGAATTGCAGGAAACCGATTTCAGGAGGTAGACTGGAATTGCATTGAAAGCATAGGAAAAGAGGCAGAACGTCCACAATGATGCACTTGGCCAAAAAGGGCATATGCGTTTTTTCCTGAATATATTCAGGAAAAAACGCATACGCCCGTTTTGGCCAACCAAGCAAGCTTGCAAAGGAAATCTGCACTACAATGAAGTCTCACTTCCCCCCGGTCAAAAGGGCCATCTGAAAAAAGTGTAAAATCCAGAAAGGCAGGACAGGCCATGGAGAACTGGGAGCCTTGTTATGCTGATGGGCGGGATGTAAATTGCCAACAGACACTCGGGAGAAGTGTATGGTGTTTCCTGAAACATCTAAAAAACAAAGCAACAGAGCCTAGGGCACTTCCACTTATGGTCCTATAGCTTAGGGAAATTAAAATCAAAAAGACACAGCCACCCCAAAGTTTGGGACGCCTCTGTTTACAAGAACCTCGTTTACAGTACAAGTTCAACATCGCAGAAAGTGAAAAATGGATAAAGAAGTTGTGGTATTTACTTACAAAGCAATATCACTCAGCAATGAAATCTATGTCATCAGGCCCTTAGCAGCACAATGAGTGGATTCAGGTACGATGATTCTAACTGAAATAAGTCACACAGAAAAAGAAATATCATAAGATATCACTAATAAACGGAATGTAAACTTGGCTACACAGGAACTGAATTCCAAAACAGAACAGGGTCTCAAATTTAGAAAACCAACTTATGCTTGCTTAAGGGGAAAGGTGAGTTGGGGTGCTGCATAAAACCAGAGATTGAAATGAGCACAGATAAAGTTCCTTAAGCCAAATATGGAATAGACAAGAGCTACTCCTTGCTCAACAAAATGGACTAAACACCGCATATTAAACGCCTAAGAATGTACCTGACTAGTAAGTATCTTAAAACCTATGGATTGCTATGTCTCTGAAAGAGAATCAAGCATGTGTACAGGGGCATAAACGCAGCAGTGATAGGATTGGAGAGGTTCGGTGAGCAAATGAAGACCCTCTGAAGTCATATTACATGGTACCCATTCCACGGGTTTCAACTAACCAGGTTTAAGGTATTCTTCCTTCAGCTAAAACATGCATGTGGAACCTAGAGTATGATCAACCATGTGATCGGGAGATATGTTCAAATATGTCTCAGTTTCGTACCCTGGTACTCGGGTGCAACATTCCAGACGCTTTACTAACACCCTCCCGACTTGGAGAGTCAGCGCCTTTAACCTCCTGTTTGGCCCAGTTTGCAATTTCTGCGGAAGATGAACAGGAATAGCGAGAACCAATGAGAGACTAGCTGGAGGTGTCTGGACGGGCAAATTTAACCCTCATTTCCCACCAGGAAGAGGAATTAACCAAAGGCTCAGCGTGCCGTGCCGGAACCAGATTAGGGCCTGAAGCCATCCTGCGGTGTTGCGGCCAGCTCAAAAGAAAGCGAGTTGAAGAAAGGAGCTCAGGGGCACTGTAATTCACAAACCTGCAGAGTTATAAATGACAGCTATCGTCCAAAAATATACTGAAGTAAGGCTGCCAAGAGGACTTGAAAGCGGGGCAGAATTGCAGGAAACCGATTTCAGGAGGTAGACTGGAATTGCATTGAAAGCATAGGAAAAGAGGCAGAACGTCCACAATGATGTACTTGGCCAAAAAGGGCGTATGCGTTTTTTCCTGAATATATTCAGGAAAAAACGCATACGCCCTTTTTGGCCAACCAAGCAAGCTTGCAAAGGAAATCTGCACTACAATGAAGTCTCACTTCCCCCCGGTCAAAAGGGCCATCTGAAAAAAGTGTAAAATCCAGAAAGGCAGGACAGGCCATGGAGAACTGGGAGCCTTGTTATGCTGATGGGCGGGATGTAAATTGCCAACAGACACTCGGGAGAAGTGTATGGTGTTTCCTGAAACATCTAAAAAACAAAGCAACAGAGCCTAGGGCACTTCCACTTATGGTCCTATAGCTTAGGGAAATTAAAATCAAAAAGACACAGCCACCCCAAAGTTTGGGACGCCTCTGTTTACAAGAACCTCGTTTACAGTACAAGTTCAACATCGCAGAAAGTGAAAAATGGATAAAGAAGTTGTGGTATTTACTTACAAAGCAATATCACTCAGCAATGAAATCTATGTCATCAGGCCCTTAGCAGCACAATGAGTGGATTCAGGTACGATGATTCTAACTGAAATAAGTCACACAGAAAAAGAAATATCATAAGATATCACTAATACACGGAATGTAAACTTGGCTACACAGGAACTGAATTCCAAAACAGAACAGGGTCTCAAATTTAGAAAACCAACTTATGCTTGCTTAAGGGGAAAGGTGAGTTGGGGTGCTGCATAAAACCAGAGATTGAAATGAGCACAGATAAAGTTCCTTAAGCCAAATATGGAATAGACAAGAGCTACTCCTTGCTCAACGAAATGGACTCAACACCGCATATTAAATGCCTAAGAATGTACCTGACTAGTAAGTATCTTAAAACCTATGGATTGCTATGTCTCCGAAAGAGAATCAAGCATGTGTACAGGGGCATAAACGCAGCAGTGATAGGATTGGAGAGGTTCGGTGAGCAAATGAAGACCCTTTGAAGTTATATTGCATGGTACCCATTTCACGGGTTTCAACTACCCAGGTTTAAGGTATTCTTCCTTCAGCTAAAACATGCATGTGGAACCTAGAGTATGATCAACCATGTGATCGGGAGACGTGTTCAAATATGTCTCAGTTTTCGTACCCTGGTACTCGGGTGCAACATTCCAGATGCTTTACTAACACCCTCCCGACTTGGAGAGTCAGTCCCTTTAACCTCCTGTTTGGCCCAGTTTGCAATTTCTGCGGAAGATGAACAGGAATAGCGAGAACCAATGAGAGACTAGCTGGAGGTGTCTGGACGGGCAAATTTAACTCTCATTTCCCACCAGGAAGAGGAATTAACCAAAGGCTCAGCGTGCCGTTCCGGAACCAGATTAGGGCCTGAAGCCATCCTGCGGTGTTGCGGCCAGCTCAAAAGAAAGCGAGTTGAAGAAAGGAGCTCAGGGGCACTGTAATTCACAAACCTGCAGAGTTATAAATGACAGCTATCGTCCAAAAATATACTGAAGTAAGGCTGCCAAGAGGACTTGAAAGCGGGGCAGAATTGCAGGAAACCGATTTCAGGAGGTAGACTGGAATTGCATTGAAAGCATAGGAAAAGAGGCAGAACGTCCACAATGATGCACTTGGCCAAAAAGGGCGTATGCGTTTTTTCCTGAATATATTCAGGAAAAAACGCATACGCCCTTTTTGGCCAACCAAGCAAGCTTGCAAAGGAAATCTGCACTACAATGAAGTCTCACTTGCCCCCGGTCAAAAGGGCCATCTGAAAAAAGTGTAAAATCCAGAAAGGCAGGACAGGCCATGGAGAACTGGGAGCCTTGTTATGCTGATGGGCGGGATGTAAATTGCCAACAGACACTCAGGAGAAGTGTATGGTGTTTCCTGAAACATCTAAAAAACAAAGCAACAGAGCCTAGGGCACTTCCACTTATGGTCCTATAGCTTAGGGAAATTAAAATCAAAAAGACACAGCCACCCCAAAGTTTGGGACACCTCTGTTTACAAGAACCTCGTTTACAGTACAAGTTCAACATCGCAGAAAGTGAAAAATGGATAAAGAAGTTGTGGTATTTACTTACAAAGCAATATCACTCAGCAATGAAATCTATGTCATCAGGCCCTTAGCAGCACAATGAGTGGATTCAGGTATGATGATTCTAACTGAAATAAGTCACACAGAAAAAGAAACATCATAAGATATCAGTAATACACGGAATGTAAACTTGGCTACACAGGAACTGAATTACAGAACAGAACAGGGTCTCAAATTTAGAAAACCAACTTATGCTTGCTTAAGGGGAAAGGTGAGTTGGGGTGCTGCATAAAACCAGAGATTGAAATGAGCACAGATAAAGTTCCTTAAGCCAAATATGGAATAGACAAGAGCTACCTCTTGCTCAACGAAATGGACTCAACACCGCATATTAAACGCCTAAGAATGTACCTGACTAGTAAGTATCTTAAAACCTATGGATTGCTATGTCTCCGAAAGAGAATCAAGCATGTGTACAGGGGCATAAACGCAGCAGTGATAGGATTGGAGAGGTTCGGTGAGCAAATGAAGACCCTTTGAAGTCATATTGCATGGTACCCATTCCACGGGTTTCAACTACCCAGGTTTAAGGTATTCTTCCTTCAGGTAAAACATGCATGTGGAACCTAGAGTATGATCAACCATGTGATCGGGAGACGTGTTCAAATATGTCTCAGTTTTCGTACCCTGGTACTCGGGTGCAACATTCCAGACGCTTTACTAACACCCTCCCGACTTGGAGAGTCAGTCCCTTTAACCTCCTGTTTGGCCCAGTTTGCAATTTCTGCGGAAGATGAACAGGAATAGCGAGAACCAATGAGAGACTAGCTGGAGGTGTCTGGACGGGCAAATTTAACTCTCATTTCCCACCAGGAAGAGGAATTAACCAAAGGCTCAGCGTGCCGTGCCGGAACCAGATTAGGGCCTGAAGCCATCCTGCGGTGTTGCGGCCAGCTCAAAAGAAAGCGAGTTGAAGAAAGGAGCTCAGGGGCACTGTAATTCACAAACCTGCAGAGTTATAAATGACAGCTATCGTCCAAAATTATACTGAAGTAAGGCTGCCAAGAGGACTTGAAAGCGGGGCAGAATTGCAGGAAACCGATTTCAGGAGGCACACTGGAATTGCATTGAAAGCATAGGAAAAGAGGCAGAACGTCCACAATGATGCACTTGGCCAAAAAGGGCGTATGCGTTTTTTCCTGAATATATTCAGGAAAAAACGCATACGCCCTTTTTGGCCAACCAAGCAAGCTTGCAAAGGAAATCTGCACTACAATGAAGTCTCACTTCCCCCCGGTCAAAAGGGCCATCTGAAAAAAGTGTAAAATCCAGAAAGGCAGGACAGGCCATGGAGAACTGGGAGCCTTGTTATGCTGATGGGCGGGATGTAAATTGCCAACAGACACTCGGGAGAAGTGTATGGTGTTTCCTGAAACATCTAAAAAACAAAGCAACAGAGCCTAGGGCACTTCCACTTATGGTCCTATAGCTTAGGGAAATTAAAATCAAAAAGACACAGCCACCCCAAAGTTTGGGACGCCTCTGTTTACAAGAACCTCGTGTACAGTACAAGTTCAACATCGCAGAAAGTGAAAAATGGATAAAGAAGTTGTGGTATTTACTTACAAAGCAATATCACTCAGCAATGAAATCTATGTCATCAGGCCCTTAGCAGCACAATGAGTGGATTCAGGTATGATGATTCTAACTGAAATAAGTCACACAGAAAAAGAAACATCATAAGATATCAGTAATACACGGAATGTAAACTTGGCTACACAGGAACTGAATTACAGAACAGAACAGGGTCTCAAATTTAGAAAACCAACTTATGCTTGCTTAAGGGGAAAGGTGAGTTGGGGTGCTGCATAAAACCAGAGATTGAAATGAGCACAGATAAAGTTCCTTAAGCCAAATATGGAATAGACAAGAGCTACTCCTTGCTCAACGAAATGGACTCAACACCGCATATTAAATGCCTAAGAATGTACCTGACTAGTAAGTATCTTAAAACCTATGGATTGCTATGTCTCCGAAAGAGAATCAAGCATGTGTACAGGGGCATAAACGCAGCAGTGATAGGATTGGAGAGGTTCGGTGAGCAAATGAAGACCCTTTGAAGTCATATTGCATGGTACCCATTCCACGGGTTTCAACTACCCAGGTTTAAGGTATTCTTCCTTCAGCTAAAACATGCATGTGGAACCTAGAGTATGATCAACCATGTGATCGGGAGACGTGTTCAAATATGTCTCAGTTTTCGTACCCTGGTACTCGGGTGCAACATTCCAGACGCTTTACTAACACCCTCCCGACTTGGAGAGTCAGTCCCTTTAACCTCCTGTTTGGCCCAGTTTGCAATTTCTGCGGAAGATGAACAGGAATAGCGAGAACCAATGAGAGACTAGCTGGAGGTGTCTGGACGGGCAAATTTAACTCTCATTTCCCACCAGGAAGAGGAATTAACCAAAGGCTCAGCGTGCCGTGCCGGAACCAGATTAGGGCCTGAAGCCATCCTGCGGTGTTGCGGCCAGCTCAAAAGAAAGCGAGTTGAAGAAAGGAGCTCAGGGGCACTGTAATTCACAAACCTGCAGAGTTATAAATGACAGCTATCGTCCAAAAATATACTGAAGTAAGGCTGCCAAGAGGACTTGAAAGCGGGGCAGAATTGCAGGAAACCGATTTCAGGAGGTAGACTGGAATTGCATTGAAAGCATAGGAAAAGAGGCAGAACGTCCACAATGATGCACTTGGCCATAAAGGGCGTATGCGTTTTTTCCTGAATATATTCAGGAAGAAACGCATACGCCCGTTTTGGCCAACCAAGCAAGCTTGCAAAGGAAATCTGCACTACAATGAAGTCTCACTTCCCCCCGGTCAAAAGGGCCATCTGAAAAAAGTGTAAAATCCAGAAAGGCAGGACAGGCCATGGAGAACTGGGAGCCTTGTTATGCTGATGGGCGGGATGTAAATTGCCAACAGACACTCGGGAGAAGTGTATGGTGTTTCCTGAAACATCTAAAAAACAAAGCAACAGAGCCTAGGGCACTTCCACTTATGGTCCTATAGCTTAGGGAAATTAAAATCAAAAAGACACAGCCACCCCAAAGTTTGGGACACCTCTGTTTACAAGAACCTCGTTTACAGTACAAGTTCAACATTGCAGAAAGTGAAAAATGGATAAAGAAGTTGTGGTATTTACTTACAAAGCAATATCACTCAGCAATGAAATCTATGTCATCAGGCCCTTAGCAGCACAATGAGTGGATTCAGGTATGATGATTCTAACTGAAATAAGTCACACAGAAAAAGAAACATCATAAGATATCAGTAATACACGGAATGTAAACTTGGCTACACAGGAACTGAATTACAGAACAGAACAGGGTCTCAAATTTAGAAAACCAACTTATGCTTGCTTAAGGGGAAAGGTGAGTTGGGGTGCTGCATAAAACCAGAGATTGAAATGAGCACAGATAAAGTTCCTTAAGCCAAATATGGAATAGACAAGAGCTACTCCTTGCTCAACGAAATGGACTCAACACCGCATATTAAACGCCTAAGAATGTACCTGACTAGTAAGTATCTTAAAACCTATGGATTGCTATGTCTCCGAAAGAGAATCAAGCATGTGTACAGGGGCATAAACGCAGCAGTGATAGGATTGGAGAGGTTCGGTGAGCAAATGAAGACCCTTTGAAGTCATATTGCATGGTACCCATTCCACGGGTTTCAACTACCCAGGTTTAAGGTATTCTTCCTTCAGCTAAAACATGCATGTGGAACCTAGAGTATGATCAACCATGTGATCGGGAGATATGTTCAAATATGTCTCAGTTTCGTACCCTGGTACTCGGGTGCAACATTCCAGACGCTTTACTAACACCCTCCCGACTTGGAGAGTCAGCGCCTTTAACCTCCTGTTTGGCCCAGTTTGCAATTTCTGCGGAAGATGAACAGGAATAGCGAGAACCAATGAGAGACTAGCTGGAGGTGTCTGGACGGGCAAATTTAACCCTCATTTCCCACCAGGAAGAGGAATTAACCAAAGGCTCAGCGTGCCGTGCCGGAACCAGATTAGGGCCTGAAGCCATCCTGCGGTGTTGCGGCCAGCTCAAAAGAAAGCGAGTTGAAGAAAGGAGCTCAGGGGCACTGTAATTCACAAACCTGCAGAGTTATAAATGACAGCTATCGTCCAAAAATATACTGAAGTAAGGCTGCCAAGAGGACTTGAAAGCGGGGCAGAATTGCAGGAAACCGATTTCAGGAGGCAGACTGGAATTGCATTGAAAGCATAGGAAAAGAGGCAGAACGTCCACAATGATGCACTTGGCCAAAAAGGGCGTATGCGTTTTTTCCTGAATATATTCAGGAAAAAACGCATACGCCCTTTTTGGCCAACCAAGCAAGCTTGCAAAGGAAATCTGCACTACAATGAAGTCTCACTTCCCCCCGGTCAAAAGGGCCATCTGAAAAAAGTGTAAAATCCAGAAAGGCAGGACAGGCCATGGAGAACTGGGAGCCTTGTTATGCTGATGGGCGGGATGTAAATTGCCAACAGACACTCGGGAGAAGTGTATGGTGTTTCCTGAAACATCTAAAAAACAAAGCAACAGAGCCTAGGGCACTTCCACTTATGGTCCTATAGCTTAGGGAAATTAAAATCAAAAAGACACAGCCACCCCAAAGTTTGGGACGCCTCTGTTTACAAGAACCTCGTGTACAGTACAAGTTCAACATCGCAGAAAGTGAAAAATGGATAAAGAAGTTGTGGTATTTACTTACAAAGCAATATCACTCAGCAATGAAATCTATGTCATCAGGCCCTTAGCAGCACAATGAGTGGATTCAGGTATGATGATTCTAACTGAAATAAGTCACACAGAAAAAGAAACATCATAAGATATCAGTAATACACGGAATGTAAACTTGGCTACACAGGAACTGAATTACAGAACAGAACAGGGTCTCAAATTTAGAAAACCAACTTATGCTTGCTTAAGGGTAAAGGTGAGTTGGGGTGCTGCATAAAACCAGAGATTGAAATGAGCACAGATAAAGTTCCTTAAGCCAAATATGGAATAGACAAGAGCTACCTCTTGCTCAACGAAATGGACTCAACACCGCATATTAAATGCCTAAGAATGTACCTGACTAGTAAGTATCTTAAAACCTATGGATTGCTATGTCTCCGAAAGAGAATCAAGCATGTGTACAGGGGCATAAACGCAGCAGTGATAGGATTGGAGAGGTTCGGTGAGCAAATGAAGACCCTTTGAAGTCATATTGCATGGTACCCATTCCACGGGTTTCAACTACCCAGGTTTAAGGTATTCTTCCTTCAGCTAAAACATGCATGTGGAACCTAGAGTATGATCAACCATGTGATCGGGAGACGTGTTCAAATATGTCTCAGTTTTCGTACCCTGGTACTCGGGTGCAACATTCCAGACGCTTTACTAACACCCTCCCGACTTGGAGAGTCAGTCCCTTTAACCTCCTGTTTGGCCCAGTTTGCAATTTCTGCGGAAGATGAACAGGAATAGCGAGAACCAATGAGAGACTAGCTGGAGGTGTCTGGACGGGCAAATTTAACTCTCATTTCCCACCAGGAAGAGGAATTAACCAAAGGCTCAGCGTGCCGTGCCGGAACCAGATTAGGGCCTGAAGCCATCCTGCGGTGTTGCGGCCAGCTCAAAAGAAAGCGAGTTGAAGAAAGGAGCTCAGGGGCACTGTAATTCACAAACCTGCAGAGTTATAAATGACAGCTATCGTCCAAAAATATACTGAAGTAAGGCTGCCAAGAGGACTTGAAAGCGGGGCAGAATTGCAGGAAACCGATTTCAGGAGGCAGACTGGAATTGCATTGAAAGCATAGGAAAAGAGGCAGAACGTCCACAATGATGCACTTGGCCAAAAAGGGCGTATGCGTTTTTTCCTGAATATATTCAGGAAAAAACGCATACGCCCTTTTTGGCCAACCAAGCAAGCTTGCAAAGGAAATCTGCACTACAATGAAGTCTCACTTCCCCCCGGTCAAAAGGGCCATCTGAAAAAAGTGTAAAATCCAGAAAGGCAGGACAGGCCATGGAGAACTGGGAGCCTTGTTATGCTGATGGGCGGCATGTAAATTGCCAACAGACACTCGGGAGAAGTGTATGGTGTTTCCTGAAACATCTAAAAAACAAAGCAACAGAGCCTAGGGCACTTCCACTTATGGTCCTATAGCTTAGGGAAATTAAAATCAAAAAGACACAGCCACCCCAAAGTTTGGGACGCCTCTGTTTACAAGAACCTCGTGTACAGTACAAGTTCAACATCGCAGAAAGTGAAAAATGGATAAAGAAGTTGTGGTATTTACTTACAAAGCAATATCACTCAGCAATGAAATCTATGTCATCAGGCCCTTAGCAGCACAATGAGTGGATTCAGGTATGATGATTCTAACTGAAATAAGTCACACAGAAAAAGAAACATCGTAAGATATCAGTAATACACGGAATGTAAACTTGGCTACACAGGAACTGAATTACAGAACAGAACAGGGTCTCAAATTTAGAAAACCAACTTATGCTTTCTTAAGGGGAAAGGTGAGTTGGGGTGCTGCATAAAACCAGAGATTGAAATGAGCACAGATAAAGTTCCTTAAGCCAAATATGGAATAGACAAGAGCTACTCCTTGCTCAACGAAATGGACTCAACACCGCATATTAAATGCCTAAGAATGTACCTGACTAGTAAGTATCTTAAAACCTATGGATTGCTATGTCTCCGAAAGAGAATCAAGCATGTGTACAGGGGCATAAACGCAGCAGTGATAGGATTGGAGAGGTTCGGTGAGCAAATGAAGACCCTTTGAAGTCATATTGCATGGTACCCATTCCACGGGTTTCAACTACCCAGGTTTAAGGTATTCTTCCTTCAGCTAAAACATGCATGTGGAACCTAGAGTATGATCAACCATGTGATCGGGAGACGTGTTCAAATCTGTCCCACTTTTCGTACCCTGGTACTCGGGTGCAACATTCCAGACGCTTTAATAACACCCTCCCGACTTGGAGAGTCAGTCCCTTTAACCTCCTGTTTGGCCCAGTTTGCAATTTCTGCGGAAGATGAACAGGAATAGCGAGAACCAATGAGAGACTAGCTGGAGGTGTCTGGACGGGCAAATTTAACTCTCATTTCCCACCAGGAAGAGGAATTAACCAAAGGCTCAGCGTGCCGTGCCGGAACCAGATTAGGGCCTGAAGCCATCCTGCGGTGTTGCGGCCAGCTCAAAAGAAAGCGAGTTGAAGAAAGGAGCTCAGGGGCACTGTAATTCACAAACCTGCAGAGTTATAAATGACAGCTATCGTCCAAAATTATACTGAAGTAAGGCTGCCAAGAGGACTTGAAAGCGGGGCAGAATTGCAGGAAACCGATTTCAGGAGGCACACTGGAATTGCATTGAAAGCATAGGAAAAGAGGCAGAACGTCCACAATGATGCACTTGGCCAAAAAGGGCGTATGCGTTTTTTCCTGAATATATTCAGGAAAAAACGCATACGCCCTTTTTGGCCAACCAAGCAAGCTTGCAAAGGAAATCTGCACTACAATGAAGTCTCACTTCCCCCCGGTCAAAAGGGCCATCTGAAAAAAGTGTAAAATCCACAAAGACAGGACAGGCCATGGAGAACTGGGAGCCTTGTTATGCTGATGGGCGGGATGTAAATTGCCAACAGACACTCGGGAGAAGTGTATGGTGTTTCCTGAAACATCTAAAAAACAAAGCAACAGAGCCTAGGGCACTTCCACTTATGGTCCTATAGCTTAGGGAAATTAAAATCAAAAAGACACAGCCACCCCAAAGTTTGGGACGCCTCTGTTTACAGGAACCTCGTGTACAGTACAAGTTCAACATCGCAGAAAGTGAAAAATGGATAAAGAAGTTGTGGTATTTACTTACAAAGCAATATCACTCAGCAATGAAATCTATGTCATCAGGCCCTTAGCAGCACAATGAGTGGATTCAGGTATGATGATTCTAACTGAAATAAGTCACACAGAAAAAGAAACATCATAAGATATCAGTAATACACGGAATGTAAACTTGGCTACACAGGAACTGAATTACAGAACAGAACAGGGTCTCAAATTTAGAAAACCAACTTATGCTTCCTTAAGGGTAAAGGTGAGTTGGGGTGCTGCATAAAACCAGAGATTGAAATGAGCACAGATAAAGTTCCTTAAGCCAAATATGGAATAGACAAGAGCTACCTCTTGCTCAACGAAATGGACTCAACACCGCATATTAAATGCCTAAGAATGTACCTGACTAGTAAGTATCTTAAAACCTATGGATTGCTATGTCTCCGAAAGAGAATCAAGCATGTGTACAGGGGCATAAACGCAGCAGTGATAGGATTGGAGAGGTTCGGTGAGCAAATGAAGACCCTTTGAAGTCATATTGCATGGTACCCATTCCACGGGTTTCAACTACCCAGGTTTAAGGTATTCTTCCTTCAGCTAAAACATGCATGTGGAACCTAGAGTATGATCAACCATGTGATCGGGAGACGTGTTCAAATATGTCTCAGTTTTCGTACCCTGGTACTCGGGTGCAACATTCCAGACGCTTTACTAACACCCTCCCGACTTGGAGAGTCAGTCCCTTTAACCTCCTGTTTGGCCCAGTTTGCAATTTCTGCGGAAGATGAACAGGAATAGCGAGAACCAATGAGAGACTAGCTGGAGGTGTCTGGACGGGCAAATTTAACTCTCATTTCCCACCAGGAAGAGGAATTAACCAAAGGCTCAGCGTGCCGTGCCGGAACCAGATTAGGGCCTGAAGCCATCCTGCGGTGTTGCGGCCAGCTCAAAAGAAAGCGAGTTGAAGAAAGGAGCTCAGGGGCACTGTAATTCACAAACCTGCAGAGTTATAAATGACAGCTATCGTCCAAAATTATACTGAAGTAAGGCTGCCAAGAGGACTTGAAAGCGGGGCAGAATTGCAGGAAACCGATTTCAGGAGGCACACTGGAATTGCATTGAAAGCATAGGAAAAGAGGCAGAACGTCCACAATGATGCACTTGGCCAAAAAGGGCGTATGCGTTTTTTCCTGAATATATTCAGGAAAAAACGCATACGCCCTTTTTGGCCAACCAAGCAAGCTTGCAAAGGAAATCTGCACTACAATGAAGTCTCACTTCCCCCCGGTCAAAAGGGCCATCTGAAAAAAGTGTAAAATCCACAAAGACAGGACAGGCCATGGAGAACTGGGAGCCTTGTTATGCTGATGGGCGGGATGTAAATTGCCAACAGACACTCGGGAGAAGTGTATGGTGTTTCCTGAAACATCTAAAAAACAAAGCAACAGAGCCTAGGGCACTTCCACTTATGGTCCTATAGCTTAGGGAAATTAAAATCAAAAAGACACAGCCACCCCAAAGTTTGGGACGCCTCTGTTTACAGGAACCTCGTGTACAGTACAAGTTCAACATCGCAGAAAGTGAAAAATGGATAAAGAAGTTGTGGTATTTACTTACAAAGCAATATCACTCAGCAATGAAATCTATGTCATCAGGCCCTTAGCAGCACAATGAGTGGATTCAGGTATGATGATTCTAACTGAAATAAGTCACACAGAAAAAGAAACATCATAAGATATCAGTAATACACGGAATGTAAACTTGGCTACACAGGAACTGAATTACAGAACAGAACAGGGTCTCAAATTTAGAAAACCAACTTATGCTTCCTTAAGGGTAAAGGTGAGTTGGGGTGCTGCATAAAACCAGAGATTGAAATGAGCACAGATAAAGTTCCTTAAGCCAAATATGGAATAGACAAGAGCTACCTCTTGCTCAACGAAATGGACTCAACACCGCATATTAAATGCCTAAGAATGTACCTGACTAGTAAGTATCTTAAAACCTATGGATTGCTATGTCTCCGAAAGAGAATCAAGCATGTGTACAGGGGCATAAACGCAGCAGTGATAGGATTGGAGAGGTTCGGTGAGCAAATGAAGACCCTTTGAAGTCATATTGCATGGTACCCATTCCACGGGTTTCAACTACCCAGGTTTAAGGTATTCTTCCTTCAGCTAAAACATGCATGTGGAACCTAGAGTATGATCAACCATGTGATCGGGAGACGTGTTCAAATATGTCTCAGTTTTCGTACCCTGGTACTCGGGTGCAACATTCCAGACGCTTTACTAACACCCTCCCGACTTGGAGAGTCAGTCCCTTTAACCTCCTGTTTGGCCCAGTTTGCAATTTCTGCGGAAGATGAACAGGAATAGCGAGAACCAATGAGAGACTAGCTGGAGGTGTCTGGACGGGCAAATTTAACTCTCATTTCCCACCAGGAAGAGGAATTAACCAAAGGCTCAGCGTGCCGTGCCGGAACCAGATTAGGGCCTGAAGCCATCCTGCGGTGTTGCGGCCAGCTCAAAAGAAAGCGAGTTGAAGAAAGGAGCTCAGGGGCACTGTAATTCACAAACCTGCAGAGTTATAAATGACAGCTATCGTCCAAAATTATACTGAAGTAAGGCTGCCAAGAGGACTTGAAAGCGGGGCAGAATTGCAGGAAACCGATTTCAGGAGGCACACTGGAATTGCATTGAAAGCATAGGAAAAGAGGCAGAACGTCCACAATGATGCACTTGGCCAAAAAGGGCGTATGCGTTTTTTCCTGAATATATTCAGGAAAAAACGCATACGCCCTTTTTGGCCAACCAAGCAAGCTTGCAAAGGAAATCTGCACTACAATGAAGTCTCACTTCCCCCCGGTCAAAAGGGCCATCTGAAAAAAGTGTAAAATCCAGAAAGGCAGGACAGGCCATGGAGAACTGGGAGCCTTGTTATGCTGATGGGCGGGATGTAAATTGCCAACAGACACTCGGGAGAAGTGTATGGTGTTTCCTGAAACATCTAAAAAACAAAGCAACAGAGCCTAGGGCACTTCCACTTATGGTCCTATAGCTTAGGGAAATTAAAATCAAAAAGACACAGCCACCCCAAAGTTTGGGACGCCTCTGTTTACAAGAACCTCGTGTACAGTACAAGTTCAACATCGCAGAAAGTGAAAAATGGATAAAGAAGTTGTGGTATTTACTTACAAAGCAATATCACTCAGCAATGAAATCTATGTCATCAGGCCCTTAGCAGCACAATGAGTGGATTCAGGTATGATGATTCTAACTGAAATAAGTCACACAGAAAAAGAAACATCATAAGATATCAGTAATACACGGAATGTAAACTTGGCTACACAGGAACTGAATTACAGAACAGAACAGGGTCTCAAATTTAGAAAACCAACTTATGCTTGCTTAAGGGTAAAGGTGAGTTGGGGTGCTGCATAAAACCAGAGATTGAAATGAGCACAGATAAAGTTCCTTAAGCCAAATATGGAATAGACAAGAGCTACTCCTTGCTCAACGAAATGGACTCAACACCGCATATTAAATGCCTAAGAATGTACCTGACTAGTAAGTATCTTAAAACCTATGGATTGCTATGTCTCCGAAAGAGAATCAAGCATGTGTACAGGGGCATAAACGCAGCAGTGATAGGATTGGAGAGGTTCGGTGAGCAAATGAAGACCCTTTGAAGTCATATTGCATGGTACCCATTCCACGGGTTTCAACTACCCAGGTTTAAGGTATTCTTCCTTCAGCTAAAACATGCATGTGGAACCTAGAGTATGATCAACCATGTGATCGGGAGACGTGTTCAAATATGTCTCAGTTTTCGTACCCTGGTACTCGGGTGCAACATTCCAGACGCTTTACTAACACCCTCCCGACTTGGAGAGTCAGTCCCTTTAACCTCCTGTTTGGCCCAGTTTGCAATTTCTGCGGAAGATGAACAGGAATAGCGAGAACCAATGAGAGACTAGCTGGAGGTGTCTGGACGGGCAAATTTAACTCTCATTTCCCACCAGGAAGAGGAATTAACCAAAGGCTCAGCGTGCCGTGCCGGAACCAGATTAGGGCCTGAAGCCATCCTACGGTGTTGCGGCCAGCTCAAAAGAAAGCGAGTTGAAGAAAGGAGCTCAGGGGCACTGTAATTCACAAACCTGCAGAGTTATAAATGACAGCTATCGTCCAAAAATATACTGAAGTAAGGCTGCCAAGAGGACTTGAAAGCGGGGCAGAATTGCAGGAAACCGATTTCAGGAGGCAGACTGGAATTGCATTGAAAGCATAGGAAAAGAGGCAGAACGTCCACAATGATGCACTTGGCCAAAAAGGGCGTATGCGTTTTTTCCTGAATATATTCAGGAAAAAACGCATACGCCCTTTTTGGCCAACCAAGCAAGCTTGCAAAGGAAATCTGCACTACAATGAAGTCTCACTTCCCCCCGGTCAAAAGGGCCATCTGAAAAAAGTGTAAAATCCAGAAAGGCAGGACAGGCCATGGAGAACTGGGAGCCTTGTTATGCTGATGGGCGGCATGTAAATTGCCAACAGACACTCGGGAGAAGTGTATGGTGTTTCCTGAAACATCTAAAAAACAAAGCAACAGAGCCTAGGGCACTTCCACTTATGGTCCTATAGCTTAGGGAAATTAAAATCAAAAAGACACAGCCACCCCAAAGTTTGGGACGCCTCTGTTTACAAGAACCTCGTGTACAGTACAAGTTCAACATCGCAGAAAGTGAAAAATGGATAAAGAAGTTGTGGTATTTACTTACAAAGCAATATCACTCAGCAATGAAATCTATGTCATCAGGCCCTTAGCAGCACAATGAGTGGATTCAGGTATGATGATTCTAACTGAAATAAGTCACACAGAAAAAGAAACATCGTAAGATATCAGTAATACACGGAATGTAAACTTGGCTACACAGGAACTGAATTACAGAACAGAACAGGGTCTCAAATTTAGAAAACCAACTTATGCTTTCTTAAGGGGAAAGGTGAGTTGGGGTGCTGCATAAAACCAGAGATTGAAATGAGCACAGATAAAGTTCCTTAAGCCAAATATGGAATAGACAAGAGCTACTCCTTGCTCAACGAAATGGACTCAACACCGCATATTAAATGCCTAAGAATGTACCTGACTAGTAAGTATCTTAAAACCTATGGATTGCTATGTCTCCGAAAGAGAATCAAGCATGTGTACAGGGGCATAAACGCAGCAGTGATAGGATTGGAGAGGTTCGGTGAGCAAATGAAGACCCTTTGAAGTCATATTGCATGGTACCCATTCCACGGGTTTCAACTACCCAGGTTTAAGGTATTCTTCCTTCAGCTAAAACATGCATGTGGAACCTAGAGTATGATCAACCATGTGATCGGGAGACGTGTTCAAATCTGTCCCACTTTTCGTACCCTGGTACTCGGGTGCAACATTCCAGACGCTTTAATAACACCCTCCCGACTTGGAGAGTCAGTCCCTTTAACCTCCTGTTTGGCCCAGTTTGCAATTTCTGCGGAAGATGAACAGGAATAGCGAGAACCAATGAGAGACTAGCTGGAGGTGTCTGGACGGGCAAATTTAACTCTCATTTCCCACCAGGAAGAGGAATTAACCAAAGGCTCAGCGTGCCGTGCCGGAACCAGATTAGGGCCTGAAGCCATCCTGCGGTGTTGCGGCCAGCTCAAAAGAAAGCGAGTTGAAGAAAGGAGCTCAGGGGCACTGTAATTCACAAACCTGCAGAGTTATAAATGACAGCTATCGTCCAAAATTATACTGAAGTAAGGCTGCCAAGAGGACTTGAAAGCGGGGCAGAATTGCAGGAAACCGATTTCAGGAGGCACACTGGAATTGCATTGAAAGCATAGGAAAAGAGGCAGAACGTCCACAATGATGCACTTGGCCAAAAAGGGCGTATGCGTTTTTTCCTGAATATATTCAGGAAAAAACGCATACGCCCTTTTTGGCCAACCAAGCAAGCTTGCAAAGGAAATCTGCACTACAATGAAGTCTCACTTCCCCCCGGTCAAAAGGGCCATCTGAAAAAAGTGTAAAATCCACAAAGACAGGACAGGCCATGGAGAACTGGGAGCCTTGTTATGCTGATGGGCGGGATGTAAATTGCCAACAGACACTCGGGAGAAGTGTATGGTGTTTCCTGAAACATCTAAAAAACAAAGCAACAGAGCCTAGGGCACTTCCACTTATGGTCCTATAGCTTAGGGAAATTAAAATCAAAAAGACACAGCCACCCCAAAGTTTGGGACGCCTCTGTTTACAGGAACCTCGTGTACAGTACAAGTTCAACATCGCAGAAAGTGAAAAATGGATAAAGAAGTTGTGGTATTTACTTACAAAGCAATATCACTCAGCAATGAAATCTATGTCATCAGGCCCTTAGCAGCACAATGAGTGGATTCAGGTATGATGATTCTAACTGAAATAAGTCACACAGAAAAAGAAACATCATAAGATATCAGTAATACACGGAATGTAAACTTGGCTACACAGGAACTGAATTACAGAACAGAACAGGGTCTCAAATTTAGAAAACCAACTTATGCTTCCTTAAGGGTAAAGGTGAGTTGGGGTGCTGCATAAAACCAGAGATTGAAATGAGCACAGATAAAGTTCCTTAAGCCAAATATGGAATAGACAAGAGCTACCTCTTGCTCAACGAAATGGACTCAACACCGCATATTAAATGCCTAAGAATGTACCTGACTAGTAAGTATCTTAAAACCTATGGATTGCTATGTCTCCGAAAGAGAATCAAGCATGTGTACAGGGGCATAAACGCAGCAGTGATAGGATTGGAGAGGTTCGGTGAGCAAATGAAGACCCTTTGAAGTCATATTGCATGGTACCCATTCCACGGGTTTCAACTACCCAGGTTTAAGGTATTCTTCCTTCAGCTAAAACATGCATGTGGAACCTAGAGTATGATCAACCATGTGATCGGGAGACGTGTTCAAATATGTCTCAGTTTTCGTACCCTGGTACTCGGGTGCAACATTCCAGACGCTTTACTAACACCCTCCCGACTTGGAGAGTCAGTCCCTTTAACCTCCTGTTTGGCCCAGTTTGCAATTTCTGCGGAAGATGAACAGGAATAGCGAGAACCAATGAGAGACTAGCTGGAGGTGTCTGGACGGGCAAATTTAACTCTCATTTCCCACCAGGAAGAGGAATTAACCAAAGGCTCAGCGTGCCGTGCCGGAACCAGATTAGGGCCTGAAGCCATCCTGCGGTGTTGCGGCCAGCTCAAAAGAAAGCGAGTTGAAGAAAGGAGCTCAGGGGCACTGTAATTCACAAACCTGCAGAGTTATAAATGACAGCTATCGTCCAAAATTATACTGAAGTAAGGCTGCCAAGAGGACTTGAAAGCGGGGCAGAATTGCAGGAAACCGATTTCAGGAGGCACACTGGAATTGCATTGAAAGCATAGGAAAAGAGGCAGAACGTCCACAATGATGCACTTGGCCAAAAAGGGCGTATGCGTTTTTTCCTGAATATATTCAGGAAAAAACGCATACGCCCTTTTTGGCCAACCAAGCAAGCTTGCAAAGGAAATCTGCACTACAATGAAGTCTCACTTCCCCCCGGTCAAAAGGGCCATCTGAAAAAAGTGTAAAATCCAGAAAGGCAGGACAGGCCATGGAGAACTGGGAGCCTTGTTATGCTGATGGGCGGGATGTAAATTGCCAACAGACACTCGGGAGAAGTGTATGGTGTTTCCTGAAACATCTAAAAAACAAAGCAACAGAGCCTAGGGCACTTCCACTTATGGTCCTATAGCTTAGGGAAATTAAAATCAAAAAGACACAGCCACCCCAAAGTTTGGGACGCCTCTGTTTACAAGAACCTCGTGTACAGTACAAGTTCAACATCGCAGAAAGTGAAAAATGGATAAAGAAGTTGTGGTATTTACTTACAAAGCAATATCACTCAGCAATGAAATCTATGTCATCAGGCCCTTAGCAGCACAATGAGTGGATTCAGGTATGATGATTCTAACTGAAATAAGTCACACAGAAAAAGAAACATCATAAGATATCAGTAATACACGGAATGTAAACTTGGCTACACAGGAACTGAATTACAGAACAGAACAGGGTCTCAAATTTAGAAAACCAACTTATGCTTGCTTAAGGGTAAAGGTGAGTTGGGGTGCTGCATAAAACCAGAGATTGAAATGAGCACAGATAAAGTTCCTTAAGCCAAATATGGAATAGACAAGAGCTACTCCTTGCTCAACGAAATGGACTCAACACCGCATATTAAATGCCTAAGAATGTACCTGACTAGTAAGTATCTTAAAACCTATGGATTGCTATGTCTCCGAAAGAGAATCAAGCATGTGTACAGGGGCATAAACGCAGCAGTGATAGGATTGGAGAGGTTCGGTGAGCAAATGAAGACCCTTTGAAGTCATATTGCATGGTACCCATTCCACGGGTTTCAACTACCCAGGTTTAAGGTATTCTTCCTTCAGCTAAAACATGCATGTGGAACCTAGAGTATGATCAACCATGTGATCGGGAGACGTGTTCAAATATGTCTCAGTTTTCGTACCCTGGTACTCGGGTGCAACATTCCAGACGCTTTACTAACACCCTCCCGACTTGGAGAGTCAGTCCCTTTAACCTCCTGTTTGGCCCAGTTTGCAATTTCTGCGGAAGATGAACAGGAATAGCGAGAACCAATGAGAGACTAGCTGGAGGTGTCTGGACGGGCAAATTTAACTCTCATTTCCCACCAGGAAGAGGAATTAACCAAAGGCTCAGCGTGCCGTGCCGGAACCAGATTAGGGCCTGAAGCCATCCTGCGGTGTTGCGGCCAGCTCAAAAGAAAGCGAGTTGAAGAAAGGAGCTCAGGGGCACTGTAATTCACAAACCTGCAGAGTTATAAATGACAGCTATCGTCCAAAAATATACTGAAGTAAGGCTGCCAAGAGGACTTGAAAGCGGGGCAGAATTGCAGGAAACCGATTTCAGGAGGCAGACTGGAATTGCATTGAAAGCATAGGAAAAGAGGCAGAACGTCCACAATAATGCACTTGGCCAAAAAGGGCGTATGCGTTTTTTCCTGAATATATTCAGGAAAAAACGCATACGCCCTTTTTGGCCAACCAAGCAAGCTTGCAAAGGAAATCTGCACTACAATGAAGTCTCACTTCCCCCCGGTCAAAAGGCCATCTGAAAAAGGTGTAAAATCCAGAAAGGCAGGACAGGCCATGGAGAACTGGGAGCCTTGTTATGCTGATGGGCGGGATGTAAATTGCCAACAGACACTCGGGAGAAGTGTATGGTGTTTCCTGAAACATCTAAAAAACAAAGCAACAGAGCCTAGGGCACTTCCACTTATGGTCCTATAGCTTAGGGAAATTAAAATCAAAAAGACACAGCCACCCCAAAGTTTGGGACGCCTCTGTTTACAAGAACCTCGTGTACAGTACAAGTTCAACATCGCAGAAAGTGAAAAATGGATAAAGAAGTTGTGGTATTTACTTACAAAGCAATATCACTCAGCAATGAAATCTATGTCATCAGGCCCTTAGCAGCACAATGAGTGGATTCAGGTATGATGATTCTAACTGAAATAAGTCACACAGAAAAAGAAACATCATAAGATATCAGTAATACACGGAATGTAAACTTGGCTACACAGGAACTGAATTACAGAACAGAACAGGGTCTCAAATTTAGAAAACCAACTTATGCTTGCTTAAGGGGAAAGGTGAGTTGGGGTGCTGCATAAAACCAGAGATTGAAATGAGCACAGATAAAGTTCCTTAAGCCAAATATGGAATAGACAAGAGCTACTCCTTGCTCAACGAAATGGACTCAACACCGCATATTAAATGCCTAAGAATGTACCTGACTAGTAAGTATCTTAAAACCTATGGATTGCTATGTCTCCGAAAGAGAATCAAGCATGTGTACAGGGGCATAAACGCAGCAGTGATAGGATTGGAGAGGTTCGGTGAGCAAATGAAGACCCTTTGAAGTCATATTGCATGGTACCCATTCCACGGGTTTCAACTACCCAGGTTTAAGGTATTCTTCCTTCAGCTAAAACATGCATGTGGAACCTAGAGTATGATCAACCATGTGATCGGGAGACGTGTTCAAATATGTCTCAGTTTTCGTACCCTGGTACTCGGGTGCAACATTCCAGACGCTTTACTAACACCCTCCCGACTTGGAGAGTCAGTCCCTTTAACCTCCTGTTTGGCCCAGTTTGCAATTTCTGCGGAAGATGAACAGGAATAGCGAGAACCAATGAGAGACTAGCTGGAGGTGTCTGGACGGGCAAATTTAACTCTCATTTCCCACCAGGAAGAGGAATTAACCAAAGGCTCAGCGTGCCGTGCCGGAACCAGATTAGGGCCTGAAGCCATCCTGCGGTGTTGCGGCCAGCTCAAAAGAAAGCGAGTTGAAGAAAGGAGCTCAGGGGCACTGTAATTCACAAACCTGCAGAGTTATAAATGACAGCTATCGTCCAAAAATATACTGAAGTAAGGCTGCCAAGAGGACTTGAAAGCGGGGCAGAATTGCAGGAAACCGATTTCAGGAGGTAGACTGGAATTGCATTGAAAGCATAGGAAAAGAGGCAGAACGTCCACAATGATGCACTTGGCCAAAAAGGGCGTATGCGTTTTTTCCTGAATATATTCAGGAAAAAACGCATACGCCCTTTTTGGCCAACCAAGCAAGCTTGCAAAGGAAATCTGCACTACAATGAAGTCTCACTTGCCCCCGGTCAAAAGGGCCATCTGAAAAAAGTGTAAAATCCAGAAAGGCAGGACAGGCCATGGAGAACTGGGAGCCTTGTTATGCTGATGGGCGGGATGTAAATTGCCAACAGACACTCGGGAGAAGTGTATGGTGTTTCCTGAAACATCTAAAAAACAAAGCAACAGAGCCTAGGGCACTTCCACTTATGGTCCTATAGCTTAGGGAAATTAAAATCAAAAAGACACAGCCACCCCAAAGTTTGGGACACCTCTGTTTACAAGAACCTCATTTACAGTACAAGTTCAACATCGCAGAAAGTGAAAAATGGATAAAGAAGTTGTGGTATTTACTTACAAAGCAATATCACTCAGCAATGAAATCTATGTCATCAGGCCCTTAGCAGCACAATGAGTGGATTCAGGTATGATGATTCTAACTGAAATAAGTCACACAGAAAAAGAAACATCATAAGATATCAGTAATACACGGAATGTAAACTTGGCTACACAGGAACTGAATTACAGAACAGAACAGGGTCTCAAATTTAGAAAACCAACTTATGCTTGCTTAAGGGGAAAGGTGAGTTGGGGTGCTGCATAAAACCAGAGATTGAAATGAGCACAGATAAAGTTCCTTAAGCCAAATATGGAATAGACAAGAGCTACCTCTTGCTCAACGAAATGGACTCAAAACCGCATATTAAATGCCTAAGAATGTACCTGACTAGTAAGTATCTTAAAACCTATGGATTGCTATGTCTCTGAAAGAGAATCAAGCATGTGTACAGGGGCATAAATGCAGCAGTGATAGGATTGGAGAGGTTCGGTGAGCAAATGAAGACCCTTTGAAGTCATATTGCATGGTACCCATTCCACGGGTTTCAACTACCCAGGTTTAAGGTATTCTTCCTTCAGGTAAAACATGCATGTGGAACCTAGAGTATGATCAACCATGTGATCGGGAGACGTGTTCAAATATGTCTCAGTTTTCGTACCCTGGTACTCGGGTGCAACATTCCAGACGCTTTACTAACACCCTCCCGACTTGGAGAGTCAGTCCCTTTAACCTCCTGTTTGGCCCAGTTTGCAATTTCTGCGGAAGATGAACAGGAATAGCGAGAACCAATGAGAGACTAGCTGGAGGTGTCTGGACGGGCAAATTTAACTCTCATTTCCCACCAGGAAGAGGAATTAACCAAAGGCTCAGCGTGCCGTGCCGGAACCAGATTAGGGCCTGAAGCCATCCTGCGGTGTTGCGGCCAGCTCAAAAGAAAGCGAGTTGAAGAAAGGAGCTCAGGGGCACTGTAATTCACAAACCTGCAGAGTTATAAATGACAGCTATCGTCCAAAATTATACTGAAGTAAGGCTGCCAAGAGGACTTGAAAGCGGGGCAGAATTGCAGGAAACCGATTTCAGGAGGCACACTGGAATTGCATTGAAAGCATAGGAAAAGAGGCAGAACGTCCACAATGATGCACTTGGCCAAAAAGGGCGTATGCGTTTTTTCCTGAATATATTCAGGAAAAAACGCATACGCCCTTTTTGGCCAACCAAGCAAGCTTGCAAAGGAAATCTGCACTACAATGAAGTCTCACTTCCCCCCGGTCAAAAGGGCCATCTGAAAAAAGTGTAAAATCCACAAAGACAGGACAGGCCATGGAGAACTGGGAGCCTTGTTATGCTGATGGGCGGGATGTAAATTGCCAACAGACACTCGGGAGAAGTGTATGGTGTTTCCTGAAACATCTAAAAAACAAAGCAACAGAGCCTAGGGCACTTCCACTTATGGTCCTATAGCTTAGGGAAATTAAAATCAAAAAGACACAGCCACCCCAAAGTTTGGGACGCCTCTGTTTACAAGAACCTCGTGTACAGTACAAGTTCAACATCGCAGAAAGTGAAAAATGGATAAAGAAGTTGTGGTATTTACTTACAAAGCAATATCACTCAGCAATGAAATCTATGTCATCAGGCCCTTAGCAGCACAATGAGTGGATTCAGGTATGATGATTCTAACTGAAATAAGTCACACAGAAAAAGAAACATCATAAGATATCAGTAATACACGGAATGTAAACTTGGCTACACAGGAACTGAATTACAGAACAGAACAGGGTCTCAAATTTAGAAAACCAACTTATGCTTGCTTAAGGGGAAAGGTGAGTTGGGGTGCTGCATAAAACCAGAGATTGAAATGAGCACAGATAAAGTTCCTTAAGCCAAATATGGAATAGACAAGAGCTACCTCTTGCTCAACGAAATGGACTCAAAACCGCATATTAAATGCCTAAGAATGTACCTGACTAGTAAGTATCTTAAAACCTATGGATTGCTATGTCTCCGAAAGAGAATCAAGCATGTGTACAGGGGCATAAATGCAGCAGTGATAGGATTGGAGAGGTTCGGTGAGCAAATGAAGACCCTTTGAAGTCATATTGCATGGTACCCATTCCACGGGTTTCAACTACCCAGGTTTAAGGTATTCTTCCTTCAGGTAAAACATGCATGTGGAACCTAGAGTATGATCAACCATGTGATCGGGAGACGTGTTCAAATATGTCTCAGTTTTCGTACCCTGGTACTCGGGTGCAACATTCCAGACGCTTTACTAACACCCTCCCGACTTGGAGAGTCAGTCCCTTTAACCTCCTGTTTGGCCCAGTTTGCAATTTCTGCGGAAGATGAACAGGAATAGCGAGAACCAATGAGAGACTAGCTGGAGGTGTCTGGACGGGCAAATTTAACTCTCATTTCCCACCAGGAAGAGGAATTAACCAAAGGCTCAGCGTGCCGTGCCGGAACCAGATTAGGGCCTGAAGCCATCCTGCGGTGTTGCGGCCAGCTCAAAAGAAAGCGAGTTGAAGAAAGGAGCTCAGGGGCACTGTAATTCACAAACCTGCAGAGTTATAAATGACAGCTATCGTCCAAAATTATACTGAAGTAAGGCTGCCAAGAGGACTTGAAAGCGGGGCAGAATTGCAGGAAACCGATTTCAGGAGGCACACTGGAATTGCATTGAAAGCATAGGAAAAGAGGCAGAACGTCCACAATGATGCACTTGGCCAAAAAGGGCGTATGCGTTTTTTCCTGAATATATTCAGGAAAAAACGCATACGCCCTTTTTGGCCAACCAAGCAAGCTTGCAAAGGAAATCTGCACTACAATGAAGTCTCACTTCCCCCCGGTCAAAAGGGCCATCTGAAAAAAGTGTAAAATCCACAAAGACAGGACAGGCCATGGAGAACTGGGAGCCTTGTTATGCTGATGGGCGGGATGTAAATTGCCAACAGACACTCGGGAGAAGTGTATGGTGTTTCCTGAAACATCTAAAAAACAAAGCAACAGAGCCTAGGGCACTTCCACTTATGGTCCTATAGCTTAGGGAAATTAAAATCAAAAAGACACAGCCACCCCAAAGTTTGGGACGCCTCTGTTTACAAGAACCTCGTGTACAGTACAAGTTCAACATCGCAGAAAGTGAAAAATGGATAAAGAAGTTGTGGTATTTACTTACAAAGCAATATCACTCAGCAATGAAATCTATGTCATCAGGCCCTTAGCAGCACAATGAGTGGATTCAGGTATGATGATTCTAACTGAAATAAGTCACACAGAAAAAGAAACATCGTAAGATATCAGTAATACACGGAATGTAAACTTGGCTACACAGGAACTGAATTACAGAACAGAACAGGGTCTCAAATTTAGAAAACCAACTTATGCTTGCTTAAGGGGAAAGGTGAGTTGGGTTGCTGCATAAAACCAGAGATTGAAATGAGCACAGATAAAGTTCCTTAAGCCAAATATGGAATAGACAAGAGCTACTCCTTGCTCAACGAAATGGACTCAACACCGCATATTAAATGCCTAAGAATGTACCTGACTAGTAAGTATCTTAAAACCTATGGATTGCTATGTCTCCGAAAGAGAATCAAGCATGTGTACAGGGGCATAAATGCAGCAGTGATAGGATTGGAGAGGTTCGGTGAGCAAATGAAGACCCTTTGAAGTCATATTGCATGGTACCCATTCCACGGGTTTCAACTACCCAGGTTTAAGGTATTCTTCCTTCAGCTAAAACATGCATGTGGAACCTAGAGTATGATCAACCATGTGATCGGGAGACGTGTTCAAATATGTCTCAGTTTTCGTACCCTGGTACTCGGGTGCAACATTCCAGACGCTTTACTAACACCCTCCCGACTTGGAGAGTCAGTCCCTTTAACCTCCTGTTTGGCCCAGTTTGCAATTTCTGCGGAAGATGAACAGGAATAGCGAGAACCAATGAGAGACTAGCTGGAGGTGTCTGGACGGGCAAATTTAACTCTCATTTCCCACCAGGAAGAGGAATTAACCAAAGGCTCAGCGTGCCGTGCCGGAACCAGATTAGGGCCTGAAGCCATCCTGCGGTGTTGCGGCCAGCTCAAAAGAAAGCGAGTTGAAGAAAGGAGCTCAGGGGCACTGTAATTCACAAACCTGCAGAGTTATAAATGACAGCTATCGTCCAAAAATATACTGAAGTAAGGCTGCCAAGAGGACTTGAAAGCGGGGCAGAATTGCAGGAAACCGATTTCAGGAGGTAGACTGGAACTGCATTGAAAGCATAGGAAAAGAGGCAGAACGTCCACAATGATGCACTTGGCCTAAAAGGGCGTATGCGTTTTTTCCTGAATATATTCAAGAAAAAACGCATACGCCCTTTTTGGCCAACCAAGCAAGCTTGCAAAGGAAATCTGCACTACAATGAAGTCTCACTTCCCCCCGGTCAAAAGGGCCATCTGAAAAAAGTGTAAAATCCAGAAAGGCAGGACAGGCCATGGAGAACTGGGAGCCTTGTTATGCTGATGGGCGGGATGTAAATTGCCAACAGACACTCGGGAGAAGTGTATGGTGTTTCCTGAAACATCTAAAAAACAAAGCAACAGAGCCTAGGGCACTTCCACTTATGGTCCTATAGCTTAGGGAAATTAAAATCAAAAAGACACAGCCACCCCAAAGTTTGGGACGCCTCTGTTTACAAGAACCTCGTTTACAGTACAAGTTCAACATCGCAGAAAGTGAAAAATGGATAAAGAAGTTGTGGTATTTACTTACAAAGCAATATCACTCAGCAATGAAATCTATGTCATCAGGCCCTTAGCAGCACAATGAGTGGATTCAGGTATGATGATTCTAACTGAAATAAGTCACACAGAAAAAGAAACATCATAAGATATCAGTAATACACGGAATGTAAACTTGGCTACACAGAAACTGAATTACAGAACAGAACAGGGTCTCAAATTTAGAAAACCAACTTATGCTTGCTTAAGGGTAAAGGTGAATTGGGGTGCTGCATAAAACCAGAGATTGAAATGAACACAGATAAAGTTCCTTAAGCCAAATATGGAATAGACAAGAGCTACTCCTTGCTCAACGAAATGGACTCAACACCGCATATTAAACGCCTAAGAATGTACCTGACTAGTAAGTATCTTAAAACCTATGGATTGCTATGTCTCTGAAAGAGAATCAAGCATGTGTACAGGGGCATAAACGCAGCAGTGATAGGATTGGAGAGGTTCGGTGAGCAAATGAAGACCCTTTGAAGTCATATTGCATGGTACCCATTCCACGGGTTTCAACTACCCAGGTTTAAGGTATTCTTCCTTCAGGTAAAACATGCATGTGGAACCTAGAGTATGATCAACCATGTGATCGGGAGACGTGTTCAAATATGTCTCAGTTTTCGTACCCTGGTACTCGGGTGCAACATTCCAGACGCTTTACTAACACCCTCCCGACTTGGAGAGTCAGTCCCTTTAACCTCCTGTTTGGCCCAGTTTGCAATTTCTGCGGAAGATGAACAGGAATAGCGAGAACCAATGAGAGACTAGCTGGAGGTGTCTGGACGGGCAAATTTAACTCTCATTTCCCACCAGGAAGAGGAATTAACCAAAGGCTCAGCGTGCCGTGCCGGAACCAGATTAGGGCCTGAAGGCATCCTGCGGTGTTGCGGCCAGCTCAAAAGAAAGCGAGTTGAAGAAAGGAGCTCAGGGGCACTGTAATTCACAAACCTGCAGAGTTATAAATGACAGCTATCGTCCAAAAATATACTGAAGTAAGGCTGCCAAGAGGACTTGAAAGCGGGGCAGAATTGCAGGAAACCGATTTCAGGAGGTAGACTGGAACTGCATTGAAAGCATAGGAAAAGAGGCAGAACGTCCACAATGATGCACTTGGCCTAAAAGGGCGTATGCGTTTTTTCCTGAATATATTCAGGAAAAAACGCATACGCCCTTTTTGGCCAACCAAGCAAGCTTGCAAAGGAAATCTGCACTACAATGAAGTCTCACTTCCCCCTGGTCAAAAGGGCCATCTGAAAAAAGTGTAAAATCCAGAAAGGCAGGACAGGCCATGGAGAACTGGGAGCCTTGTTATGCTGATGGGCGGGATGTAAATTGCCAACAGACACTCGGGAGAAGTGTATGGTGTTTCCTGAAACATCTAAAAAACAAAGCAACAGAGCCTAGGGCACTTCCACTTATGGTCCTATAGCTTAGGGAAATTAAAATCAAAAAGACACAGCCACCCCAAAGTTTGGGACGCCTCTGTTTACAAGAACCTCGTTTACAGTACAAGTTCAACATCGCAGAAAGTGAAAAATGGATAAAGAAGTTGTGGTATTTACTTACAAAGCAATATCACTCAGCAATGAAATCTATGTCATCAGGCCCTTAGCAGCACAATGAGTGGATTCAGGTATGATGATTCTAACTGAAATAAGTCACACAGAAAAAGAAACATCATAAGATATCAGTAATACACGGAATGTAAACTTGGCTACACAGGAACTGAATTACAGAACAGAACAGGGTCTCAAATTTAGAAAACCAACTTATGCTTGCTTAAGGGTAAAGGTGAGTTGGGGTGCTGCATAAAACCAGAGATTGAAATGAGCACAGATAAAGTTCCTTAAGCCAAATATGGAATAGACAAGAGCTACTCCTTGCTCAACGAAATGGACTCAACACCGCATATTAAAGGCCTAAGAATGTACCTGACTAGTAAGTATCTTAAAACCTATGGATTACTATGTCTCTGAAAGAGAATCAAGCATGTGTACAGGGGCATAAACGCAGCAGTGATAGGATTGGAGAGGTTCGGTGAGCAAATGAAGACCCTTTGAAGTCATATTGCATGGTACCCATTCCACGGGTTTCAACTACCCAGGTTTAAGGTATTCTTCCTTCAGGTAAAACATGCATGTGGAACCTAGAGTATGATCAACCATGTGATCGGGAGACGTGTTCAAATATGTCTCAGTTTTCGTACCCTGGTACTCGGGTGCGACATTCCAGACGCTTTACTAACACTCTCCCGACTTGGAGAGTCAGTCCCTTTAACCTCCTGTTTGGCCCAGTTTGCAATTTCTGCGGAAGATGAACAGGAATAGCGAGAACCAATGAGAGACTAGCTGGAGGTGTCTGGACGGGCAAATTTAACTCTCATTTCCCACCAGGAAGAGGAATTAACCAAAGGCTCAGCGTGCCGTGCCGGAACCAGATTAGGGCCTGAAGCCATCCTGCGGTGTTGCGGCCAGCTCAAAAGAAAGCGAGTTGAAGAAAGGAGCTCAGGGGCACTGTAATTCACAAACCTGCAGAGTTATAAATGACAGCTATCGTCCAAAAATATACTGAAGTAAGGCTGCCAAGAGGACTTGAAAGCGGGGCAGAATTGCAGGAAACCGATTTCAGGAGGCAGACTGGAATTGCATTGAAAGCATAGGAAAAGAGGCAGAACGTCCACAATGATGCACTTGGCCAAAAAGGGCGTATGCGTTTTTTCCTGAATATATTCAGGAAAAAACGCATACGCCCTTTTTGGCCAACCAAGCAAGCTTGCAAAGGAAATCTGCACTACAATGAAGTCTCACTTCCCCCCGGTCAAAAGGGCCATCTGAAAAAAGTGTAAAATCCAGAAAGGCAGGACAGGCCATGGAGAACTGGGAGCCTTGTTATGCTGATGGGCGGGATGTAAATTGCCAACAGACACTCGGGAGAAGTGTATGGTGTTTCCTGAAACATCTAAAAAACAAAGCAACAGAGCCTAGGGCACTTCCACTTATGGTCCTATAGCTTAGGGAAATTAAAATCAAAAAGACACAGCCACCCCAAAGTTTGGGACGCCTCTGTTTACAAGAACCTGGTTTACAGTACAAGTTCAACATCGCAGAAAGTGAAAAATGGATAAAGAAGTTGTGGTATTTACTTACAAAGCAATATCACTCAGCAATGAAATCTATGTCATCAGGCCCTTAGCAGCACAATGAGTGGATTCAGGTATGATGATTCTAACTGAAATAAGTCACACAGAAAAAGAAACATCATAAGATATCAGTAATACACGGAATGTAAACTTGGCTACACAGGAACTGAATTACAGAACAGAACAGGGTCTCAAATTTAGAAAACCAACTTATGCTTGCTTAAGGGTAAAGGTGAGTTGGGGTGCTGCATAAAACCAGAGATTGAAATGAGCACAGATAAAGTTCCTTAAGCCAAATATGGAATAGACAAGAGCTACTCCTTGCTCAACGAAATGGACTCAACACCGCATATTAAAGGCCTAAGAATGTACCTGACTAGTAAGTATCTTAAAACCTATGGATTGCTATGTCTCCGAAAGAGAATCAAGCATGTGTACAGGGGCATAAACGCAGCAGTGATAGGATTGGAGAGGTTCGGTGAGCAAATGAAGACCCTTTGAAGTCATATTGCATGGTACCCATTCCACGGGTTTCAACTACCCAGGTTTAAGGTATTCTTCCTTCAGCTAAAACATGCATGTGGAACCTAGAGTATGATCAACCATGTGATCGGGAGACGTGTTCAAATATGTCTCAGTTTTCGTACCCTGGTACTCGGGTGCAACATTCCAGACGCTTTACTAACACTCTCCCGACTTGGAGAGTCAGTCCCTTTAACCTCCTGTTTGGCCCAGTTTGCAATTTCTGCGGAAGATGAACAGGAATAGCGAGAACCAATGAGAGACTAGCTGGAGGTGTCTGGACGGGCAAATTTAACTCTCATTTCCCACCAGGAAGAGGAATTAACCAAAGGCTCAGCGTGCCGTGCCGGAACCAGATTAGGGCCTGAAGCCATCCTGCGGTGTTGCGGCCAGCTCAAAAGAAAGCGAGTTGAAGAAAGGAGCTCAGGGGCACTGTAATTCACAAACCTGCAGAGTTATAAATGACAGCTATCGTCCAAAAATATACTGAAGTAAGGCTGCCAAGAGGACTTGAAAGCGGGGCAGAATTGCAGGAAACCGATTTCAGGAGGCAGACTGGAATTGCATTGAAAGCATAGGAAAAGAGGCAGAACGTCCACAATGATGCACTTGGCCAAAAAGGGCGTATGCGTTTTTTCCTGAATATATTCAGGAAAAAACGCATACGCCCTTTTTGGCCAACCAAGCAAGCTTGCAAAGGAAATCTGCACTACAATGAAGTCTCACTTCCCCCCGGTCAAAAGGGCCATCTGAAAAAAGTGTAAAATCCAGAAAGGCAGGACAGGCCATGGAGAACTGGGAGCCTTGTTATGCTGATGGGCGGGATGTAAATTGCCAACAGACACTCGGGAGAAGTGTATGGTGTTTCCTGAAACATCTAAAAAACAAAGCAACAGAGCCTAGGGCACTTCCACTTATGGTCCTATAGCTTAGGGAAATTAAAATCAAAAAGACACAGCCACCCCAAAGTTTGGGACGCCTCTGTTTACAAGAACCTGGTTTACAGTACAAGTTCAACATCGCAGAAAGTGAAAAATGGATAAAGAAGTTGTGGTATTTACTTACAAAGCAATATCACTCAGCAATGAAATCTATGTCATCAGGCCCTTAGCAGCACAATGAGTGGATTCAGGTATGATGATTCTAACTGAAATAAGTCACACAGAAAAAGAAACATCATAAGATATCAGTAATACACGGAATGTAAACTTGGCTACACAGAAACTGAATTACAGAACAGAACAGGGTCTCAAATTTAGAAAACCAACTTATGCTTGCTTAAGGGTAAAGGTGAATTGGGGTGCTGCATAAAACCAGAGATTGAAATGAACACAGATAAAGTTCCTTAAGCCAAATATGGAATAGACAAGAGCTACTCCTTGCTCAACGAAATGGACTCAACACCGCATATTAAACGCCTAAGAATGTACCTGACTAGTAAGTACCTTAAAACCTATGGATTGCTATGTCTCTGAAAGAGAATCAAGCATGTGTACAGGGGCATAAACGCAGCAGTGATAGGATTGGAGAGTTTCGGTGAGCAAATGAAGACCCTTTGAAGTCATATTGCATGGTACCCATTCCACGGGTTTCAACTACCCAGGTTTAAGGTATTCTTCCTTCAGGTAAAACATGCATGTGGAACCTAGAGTATGATCAACCATGTGATCGGGAGACGTGTTCAAATATGTCTCAGTTTTCGTACCCTGGTACTCGGGTGCAACATTCCAGACGCTTTACTAACACCCTCCCGACTTGGAGAGTCAGTCCCTTTAACCTCCTGTTTGGCCCAGTTTGCAATTTCTGCGGAAGATGAACAGGAATAGCGAGAACCAATGAGAGACTAGCTGGAGGTGTCTGGACGGGCAAATTTAACTCTCATTTCCCACCAGGAAGAGGAATTAACCAAAGGCTCAGCGTGCCATGCCGGAACCAGATTAGGGCCTGAAGGCATCCTGCGGTGTTGCGGCCAGCTCAAAAGAAAGCGAGTTGAAGAAAGGAGCTCAGGGGCACTGTAATTCACAAACCTGCAGAGTTATAAATGACAGCTATCGTCCAAAAATATACTGAAGTAAGGCTGCCAAGAGGACTTGAAAGCGGGGCAGAATTGCAGGAAACCGATTTCAGGAGGTAGACTGGAACTGCATTGAAAGCATAGGAAAAGAGGCAGAACGTCCACAATGATGCACTTGGCCTAAAAGGGCGTATGCGTTTTTTCCTGAATATATTCAAGAAAAAACGCATACGCCCTTTTTGGCCAACCAAGCAAGCTTGCAAAGGAAATCTGCACTACAATGAAGTCTCACTTCCCCCCGGTCAAAAGGGCCATCTGAAAAAAGTGTAAAATCCAGAAAGGCAGGACAGGCCATGGAGAACTGGGAGCCTTGTTATGCTGATGGGCGGGATGTAAATTGCCAACAGACACTCGGGAGAAGTGTATGGTGTTTCCTGAAACATCTAAAAAACAAAGCAACAGAGCCTAGGGCACTTCCACTTATGGTCCTATAGCTTAGGGAAATTAAAATCAAAAAGACACAGCCACCCCAAAGTTTGGGACGCCTCTGTTTACAAGAACCTCGTTTACAGTACAAGTTCAACATCGCAGAAAGTGAAAAATGGATAAAGAAGTTGTGGTATTTACTTACAAAGCAATATCACTCAGCAATGAAATCTATGTCATCAGGCCCTTAGCAGCACAATGAGTGGATTCAGGTATGATGATTCTAACTGAAATAAGTCACACAGAAAAAGAAACATCATAAGATATCAGTAATACACGGAATGTAAACTTGGCTACACAGGAACTGAATTACAGAAGAGAACAGGGTCTCAAATTTAGAAAACCAACTTATGCTTGCTTAAGGGTAAAGGTGAGTTGGGGTGCTGCATAAAACCAGAGATTGAAATGAACACAGATAAAGTTCCTTAAGCCAAATATGGAATAGACAAGAGCTACTCCTTGCTCAACGAAATGGACTCAACACCGCATATTAAACGCCTAAGAATGTACCTGACTAGTAAGTATCTTAAAACCTATGGATTGCTATGTCTCTGAAAGAGAATCAAGCATGTGTACAGGGGCATAAACGCAGCAGTGATAGGATTGGAGAGGTTCGGTGAGCAAATGAAGACCCTTTGAAGTCATATTGCATGGTACCCATTCCACGGGTTTCAACTACCCAGGTTTAAGGTATTCTTCCTTCAGCTAAAACATGCATGTGGAACCTAGAGTATGATCAACCATGTGATCGGGAGACGTGTTCAAATATGTCTCAGTTTTCGTACCCTGGTACTCGGGTGCAACATTCCAGACGCTTTACTAACACTCTCCCGACTTGGAGAGTCAGTCCCTTTAACCTCCTGTTTGGCCCAGTTTGCAATTTCTGCGGAAGATGAACAGGAATAACGAGAACCAATGAGAGACTAGCTGGAGGTGTCTGGACGGGCAAATTTAACTCTCATTTCCCACCAGGAAGAGGAATTAACCAAAGGCTCAGCGTGCCGTGCCGGAACCAGATTAGGGCCTGAAGCCATCCTGCGGTGTTGCGGCCAGCTCAAAAGAAAGCGAGTTGAAGAAAGGAGCTCAGGGGCACTGTAATTCACAAACCTGCAGAGTTATAAATGACAGCTATCGTCCAAAAATATACTGAAGTAAGGCTGCCAAGAGGACTTGAAAGCGGGGCAGAATTGCAGGAAACCGATTTCAGGAGGTAGACTGGAATTGCATTGAAAGCATAGGAAAAGAGGCAGAACGTCCACAATGATGCACTTGGCCAAAAAGTGCGTATGCGTTTTTTCCTGAATATATTCAGGAAAAAACGCATACGCCCTTTTTGGCCAACCAAGCAAGCTTGCAAAGGAAATCTGCACTACAATGAAGTCTCACTTCCCCCCGGTCAAAAGGGCCATCTGAAAAAAGTGTAAAATCCAGAAAGGCAGGACAGGCCATGGAGAACTGGGAGCCTTGTTATGCTGATGGGCGGGATGTAAATTGCCAACAGACACTCGGGAGAAGTGTATGGTGTTTCCTGAAACATCTAAAAAACAAAGCAACAGAGCCTAGGGCACTTCCACTTATGGTCCTATAGCTTAGGGAAATTAAAATCAAAAAGACACAGCCACCCCAAAGTTTGGGACGCCTCTGTTTACAAGAACCTCGTTTACAGTACAAGTTCAACATCGCAGAAAGTGAAAAATGGATAAAGAAGTTGTGGTATTTACTTACAAAGCAATATCACTCAGCAATGAAATCTATGTCATCAGGCCCTTAGCAGCACAATGAGTGGATTCAGGTATGATGATTCTAACTGAAATAAGTCACACAGAAAAAGAAACATCATAAGATATCAGTAATACACGGAATGTAAACTTGGCTACACAGGAACTGAATTACAGAACAGAACAGGGTCTCAAATTTAGAAAACCAACTTATGCTTGCTTAAGGGTAAAGGTGAATTGGGGTGCTGCATAAAACCAGAGATTGAAATGAACACAGATAAAGTTCCTTAAGCCAAATATGGAATAGACAAGAGCTACTCCTTGCTCAACGAAATGGACTCAACACCGCATATTAAACGCCTAAGAATGTACCTGACTAGTAAGTATCTTAAAACCTATGGATTGCTATGTCTCCGAAAGAGAATCAAGCATGTGTACAGGGGCATAAACGCAGCAGTGATAGGATTGGAGAGGTTCGGTGAGCAAATGAAGACCCTTTGAAGTCATATTGCATGGTACCCATTCCACGGGTTTCAACTACCCAGGTTTAAGGTATTCTTCCTTCAGCTAAAACATGCATGTGGAACCTAGAGTATGATCAACCATGTGATCGGGAGACGTGTTCAAATATGTCTCAGTTTTCGTACCCTGGTACTCGGGTGCAATATTCCAGATGCTTTACTAACACCCTCCCGACTTGGAGAGTCAGTCCCTTTAACCTCCTGTTTGGCCCAGTTTGCAATTTCTGCGGAAGATGAACAGGAATAGCGAGAACCAATGAGAGACTAGCTGGAGGTGTCTGGACGGGCAAATTTAACTCTCATTTCCCACCAGGAAGAGGAATTAACCAAAGGCTCAGCGTGCCGTGCCGGAACCAGATTAGGGCCTGAAGCCATCCTGCGGTGTTGCGGCCAGCTCAAAAGAAAGCGAGTTGAAGAAAGGAGCTCAGGGGCACTGTAATTCACAAACCTGCAGAGTTATAAATGACAGCTATCGTCCAAAAATATACTGAAGTAAGGCTTCCAAGAGGACTTGAAAGCGGGGCAGAATTGCAGGAAACCGATTTCAGGAGGTAGACTGGAATTGCATTGAAAGCATAGGAAAAGAGGCAGAACGTCCACAATGATGCACTTGGCCAAAAAGGGCGTATGCGTTTTTTCCTGAATATATTCAGGAAAAAACGCATACGCCCTTTTTGGCCAACCAAGCAAGCTTGCAAAGGAAATCTGCACTACAATGAAGTCTCACTTCCCCCCGGTCAAAAGGGCCATCTGAAAAAAGTGTAAAATCCAGAAAGGCAGGACAGGCCATGGAGAACTGGGAGCCTTGTTATGCTGATGGGCGGGATGTAAATTGCCAACAGACACTCGGGAGAAGTGTATGGTGTTTCCTGAAACATCTAAAAAACAAAGCAACAGAGCCTAGGGCACTTCCACTTATGGTCCTATAGCTTAGGGAAATTAAAATCAAAAAGACACAGCCACCCCAAAGTTTGGGACGCCTCTGTTTACAAGAACCTCGTTTACAGTACAAGTTCAACATCGCAGAAAGTGAAAAATGGATAAAGAAGTTGTGGTATTTACTTACAAAGCAATATCACTCAGCAATGAAATCTATGTCATCAGGCCCTTAGCAGCACAATGAGTGGATTCAGGTATGATGATTCTAACTGAAATAAGTCACACAGAAAAAGAAACATCATAAGATATCAGTAATACACGGAATGTAAACTTGGCTACACAGGAACTGAATTACAGAACAGAACAGGGTCTCAAATTTAGAAAACCAACTTATGCTTGCTTAAGGGGAAAGGTGAGTTGGGGTGCTGCATAAAACCAGAGATTGAAATGAGCACAGATAAAGTTCCTTAAGCCAAATATGGAATAGACAAGAGCTACTCCTTGCTCAACGAAATGGACTCAACACCCCATATTAAACGCCTAAGAATGTACCTGACTAGTAAGTATCTTAAAACCTATGGATTGCTATGTCTCTGAAAGAGAATCAAGCATGTGTACAGGGGCATAAACGCAGCAGTGATAGGATTGGAGAGGTTCGGTGAGCAAATGAAGACCCTTTGAAGTCATATTGCATGGTACCCATTCCACGGGTTTCAACTACCCAGGTTTAAGGTATTCTTCCTTCAGGTAAAACATGCATGTGGAACCTAGAGTATGATCAACCATGTGATCGGGAGACGTGTTCAAATATGTCTCAGTTTTCGTACCCTGGTACTCGGGTGCAATATTCCAGACGCTTTACTAACACCCTCCCGACTTGGAGAGTCAGTCCCTTTAACCTCCTGTTTGGCCCAGTTTGCAATTTCTGCGGAAGATGAACAGGAATAGCGAGAACCAATGAGAGACTAGCTGGAGGTGTCTGGATGGGCAAATTTAACTCTCATTTCCCACCAGGAAGAGGAATTAACCAAAGGCTCAGCGTGCCGTGCCGGAACCAGATTAGGGCCTGAAGCCATCCTGCGGTGTTGCAGCCAGCTCAAAAGAAAGCGAGTTGAAGAAAGGAGCTCAGGGGCACTGTAATTCACAAACCTGCAGAGTTATAAATGACAGCTATCATCCAAAAATATACTGAAGTAAGGCTGCCAAGAGGACTTGAAAGCGGGGCAGAATTGCAGGAAACCGATTTCAGGAGGTAGACTGGAATTGCATTGAAAGCATAGGAAAAGAGGCAGAACGTCCACAATGATGCACTTGGCCAAAAAGGGCGTAGGCGTTTTTTCCTGAATATATTCAGGAAAAAACGCCTACGCCCTTTTTGGCCAACCAAGCAAGCTTGCAAAGGAAATCTGCACTACAATGAAGTCTCACTTCCCCCCGGTCAAAAGGGCCATCTGAAAAAAGTGTAAAATCCAGAAAGGCAGGACAGGCCATGGAGAACTGGGAGCCTTGTTATGCTGATGGGCGGGATGTAAATTGCCAACAGACACTCGGGAGAAGTGTATGGTGTTTCCTGAAACATCTAAAAAACAAAGCAACAGAGCCTAGGGCACTTCCACTTATGGTCCTATAGCTTAGGGAAATTAAAATCAAAAAGACACAGCCACCCCAAAGTTTGGGACGCCTCTGTTTACAAGAACCTCGTGTACAGTACAAGTTCAACATCGCAGAAAGTGAAAAATGGATAAAGAAGTTGTGGTATTTACTTACAAAGCAATATCACACAGCAATGAAATCTATGTCATCAGGCCCTTAGCAGCACAATGAGTGGATTCAGGTATGATGATTCTAACTGAAATAAGTCACACAGAAAAAGAAACATCATAAGATATCAGTAATACACGGAATGTAAACATGGCTACACAGGAACTGAATTACAGAACAGAACAGGGTCTCAAATTTAGAAAACCAACTTATGCTTGCTTAAGGGGAAAGGTGAGTTGGGGTGCTGCATAAAACCAGAGATTGAAATGAGCACAGATAAAGTTCCTTAAGCCAAATATGGAATAGACAAGAGCTACCTCTTGCTCAACGAAATGGACTCAACACCACATATTAAACGCCTAAGAATGTACCTGACTAGTAAGTATCTTAAAACCTATGGATTGCTATGTCTCCGAAAGAGAATCAAGCATGTGTACAGGGGCATAAACGCAGCAGTGATAGGATTGGAGAGGTTCGGTGAGCAAATGAAGACCCTTTGAAGTCATATTGCATGGTACCCATTCCACGGGTTTCAACTACCCAGGTTTAAGGTATTCTTCCTTCAGGTAAAACATGCATGTGGAACCTAGAGTATGATCAACCATGTGATCGGGAGACGTGTTCAAATATGTCTCAGTTTTCGTACCGTGGTACTCGGGTGCAACATTCCAGACGCTTTACTAACACCCTCCCGACTTGGAGAGTCAGTCCCTTTAACCTCCTGTTTGGCCCAGTTTGCAATTTCTGCGGAAGATGTACAGGAATAGTGAGAACCAATGAGAGACTAGCTGGAGGTGTCTGGACGGGCAAATTTAACTCTCATTTCCCACCAGGAAGAGGAATTAACCAAAGGCTCAGCGTGCCGTGCCGGAACCAGATTAGGGCCTGAAGCCATCCTGCGGTGTTGCGGCCAGCTCAAAAGAAAGCGAGTTGAAGAAAGGAGCTCAGGGGCACTGTAATTCACAAACCTGCAGAGTTATAAATGACAGCTATCGTCCAAAAATATACTGAAGTAAGGCTGCCAAGAGGACTTGAAAGCGGGGCAGAATTGCAGGAAACCGATTTCAGGAGGTAGACTGGAATTGCATTGAAAGCATAGGAAAAGAGGCAGAACGTCCACAATGATGCACTTGGCCAAAAAGGGCGTATGCGTTTTTTCCTGAATATATTCAGGAAAAAACGCATACGCCCTTTTTGGCCAACCAAGCAAGCTTGCAAAGGAAATCTGCACTACAATGAAGTCTCACTTCCCCGCGGTCAAAAGGGCCATCTGAAAAAAGTGTAAAATCCAGAAAGGCAGGACAGGCCATGGAGAACTGGGAGCCTTGTTATGCTGATGGGCGGGATGTAAATTGCCAACAGACACTCGGGAGAAGTGTATGGTGTTTCCTGAAACATCTAAAAAACAAAGCAACAGAGCCTAGGGCACTTCCACTTATGGTCCTATAGCTTAGGGAAATTAAAATCAAAAAGACACAGCCACCCCAAAGTTTGGGACGCCTCTGTTTACAAGAACCTCGTTTACAGTACAAGTTCAACATCGCAGAAAGTGAAAAATGGATAAAGAAGTTGTGGTATTTACTTACAAAGCAATATCACTCAGCAATGAAATCTATGTCATCAGGCCCTTAGCAGCACAATGAGTGGATTCAGGTATGATGATTCTAACTGAAATAAGTCACACAGAAAAAGAAACATCATAAGATATCAGTAATACACGGAATGTAAACTTGGCTACACAGGAACTGAATTACAGAACAGAACAGGGTCTCAAATTTAGAAAACCAACTTATGCTTGCTTAAGGGTAAAGGTGAGTTGGGGTGCTGCATAAAACCAGAGATTGAAATGAGCACAGATAAAGTTCCTTAAGCCAAATATGGAATAGACAAGAGCTACCTCTTGCTCAACGAAATGGACTCAACACCACATATTAAACGCCTAAGAATGTACCTGACTAGTAAGTATCTTAAAACCTATGGATTGCTATGTCTCCGAAAGAGAATCAAGCATGTGTACAGGGGCATAAACGCAGCAGTGATAGGATTGGAGAGGTTCGGTGAGCAAATGAAGACCCTTTGAAGTCATATTGCATGGTACCCATTCCACGGGTTTCAACTACCCAGGTTTAAGGTATTCTTCCTTCAGGTAAAATATGCATGTGGAACCTAGAGTATGATCAACCATGTGATCGGGAGACGTGTTCAAATATGTCTCAGTTTTCGTACCGTGGTACTCGGGTGCAACATTCCAGACGCTTTACTAACACCCTCCCGACTTGGAGAGTCAGTCCCTTTAACCTCCTGTCTGGCCCAGTTTGCAATTTCTGCGGAAGATGAACAGGAATAGTGAGAACCAATGAGAGACTAGCTGGAGGTGTCTGGACGGGCAAATTTAACTCTCATTTCCCACCAGGAAGAGGAATTAACCAAAGGCTCAGCGTGCCGTGCCGGAACCAGATTAGGGCCTGAAGCCATCCTGCGGTGTTGCGGCCAGCTCAAAAGAAAGCGAGTTGAAGAAAGGAGCTCAGGGGCACTGTAATTCACAAACCTGCAGAGTTATAAATGACAGCTATCGTCCAAAAATATACTGAAGTAAGGCTGCCAAGAGGACTTGAAAGCGGGGCAGAATTGCAGGAAACCGATTTCAGGAGGTAGACTGGAATTGCATTGAAAGCATAGGAAAAGAGGCAGAACGTCCACAATGATGCACTTGGCCAAAAAGGGCGTATGCGTTTTTTCCTGAATATATTCAGGAAAAAACGCATACGCCCTTTTTGGCCAACCAAGCAAGCTTGCAAAGGAAATCTGCACTACAATGAAGTCTCACTTCCCCGCGGTCAAAAGGGCCATCTGAAAAAAGTGTAAAATCCAGAAAGGCAGGACAGGCCATGGAGAACTGGGAGCCTTGTTATGCTGATGGGCGGGATGTAAATTGCCAACAGACACTCGGGAGAAGTGTATGGTGTTTCCTGAAACATCTAAAAAACAAAGCAACAGAGCCTAGGGCACTTCCACTTATGGTCCTATAGCTTAGGGAAATTAAAATCAAAAAGACACAGCCACCCCAAAGTTTGGGACGCCTCTGTTTACAAGAACCTCGTTTACAGTACAAGTTCAACATCGCAGAAAGTGAAAAATGGATAAAGAAGTTGTGGTATTTACTTACAAAGCAATATCACTCAGCAATGAAATCTATGTCATCAGGCCCTTAGCAGCACAATGAGTGGATTCAGGTATGATGATTCTAACTGAAATAAGTCACACAGAAAAAGAAACATCATAAGATATCAGTAATACACGGAATGTAAACTTGGCTACACAGGAACTGAATTACAGAACAGAACAGGGTCTCAAATTTAGAAAACCAACTTATGCTTGCTTAAGGGTAAAGGTGAGTTGGGGTGCTGCATAAAACCAGAGATTGAAATGAGCACAGATAAAGTTCCTTAAGCCAAATATGGAATAGACAAGAGCTACTCCTTGCTCAACGAAATGGACTCAACACCGCATATTAAACGCCTAAGAATGTACCTGACTAGTAAGTATCTTAAAACCTATGGATTTCTATGTCTCCAAAAGAGAATCAAGCGTGTATACAGGGGCATAAACGCAGCAGTGATAGGATTGGAGAGGTTCGGTGAGCAAATGAAGACCCTTTGAAGTCATATTGCATGGTACCCATTCCACGGGTTTCAACTACCCAGGTTTAAGGTATTCTTCCTTCAGCTAAAACATGCATGTGGAACCTAGAGTATGATCAACCATGTGATCGGGAGACGTGTTCAAATATGTCTCAGTTTTCGTACCCTGGTACTCGGGTGCAACATTCCAGACGCTTTACTAACACCCTCCTGACTTGGAGAGTCAGTCCCTTTAACCTCCTGTTTGGCCCAGTTTGCAATTTCTGCGGAAGATGAACAGGAATAGCGAGAACCAATGAGAGACTAGCTGGAGGTGTCTGGACGGGCAAATTTAACTCTCATTTCCCACCAGGAAGAGGAATTAACCAAAGGCTCAGCGTGCCGTGCCGGAACCAGATTAGGGCCTGAAGCCATCCTGCGGTGTTGCGGCCAGCTCAAAAGAAAGCGAGTTGAAGAAAGGAGCTCAGGGGCACTGTAATTCACAAACCTGCAGAGTTATAAATGACAGCTATCGTCCAAAAATATACTGAAGTAAGGTTTCCAAGAGGACTTGAAAGCGGGGCAGAATTGCAGGAAACCGATTTCAAGAGGCAGACTGGAATTGCATTGAAAGCATAGGAAAAGAGGCAGAACGTCCACAATGATGCACTTGGCCAAAAAGGGCGTATGCGTTTTTTCCTGAATATATTCAGGAAAAAACGCATACGCCCTTTTTGGCCAACCAAGCAAGCTTGCAAAGGAAATCTGCACTACAATGAAGTCTCACTTCCCCCCGGTCAAAAGGGCCATCTGAAAAAAGTGTAAAATCCAGAAAGGCAGGACAGGCCATGGAGAACTGGGAGCCCTGTTATGCTGATGGGCGGGATGTAAATTGCCAACAGACACTCGGGAGAAGTGTATGGTGTTTCCTGAAACATCTAAAAAACAAAGCAACAGAGCCTAGGGCACTTCCACTTATGGTCCTATAGCTTAGGGAAATTAAAATCAAAAAGACACAGCCACCCCAAAGTTTGGGAGGCCTCTGTTTACAAGAACCTCGTGTACAGTACAAGTTCAACATCGCAGAAAGTGAAAAATGGATAAAGAAGTTGTGGTATTTACTTACAAAGCAATATCACTCAGCAATGAAATCTATGTCATCAGGCCCTTAGCAGCACAATGAGTGGATTCAGGTATGATGATTCTAACTGAAATAAGTCACACAGAAAAAGAAACATCATAAGATATCAGTAATACACGGAATGTAAACTTGGCTACACAGGAACTGAATTACAGAACAGAACAGGGTCTCAAATTTAGAAAACCAACTTATGCTTGCTTAAGGGTAAAGGTGAGTTGGGGTGCTGCATAAAACCAGAGATTGAAATGAGCACAGATAAAGTTCCTTAAGCCAAATATGGAATAGACAAGAGCTACTCCTTGTTCAACGAAATGGACTCAACACCGCATATTAAATGCCTAAGAATGTACCTGACTAGTAAGTATCTTAAAACCTATGGATTGCTATGTCTCCGAAAGAGAATCAAGCATGTGTACAGGGGCATAAACGCAGCAGTGATAGGGTTGGAGAGGTTCGGTGAGCAAATGAAGACCCTTTGAAGTCATATTGCATGGTACCCATTCCACGGGTTTCAACTACCCAGGTTTAAGGTATTCTTCCTTCAGGTAAAACATGCATGTGGAACCTAGAGTATGATCAACCATGTGATCGGGAGATGTGTTCAAATATGTCTCAGTTTTCGTACCCTGGTACTCGGGTGCAACATTCCAGACGCTTTACTAACACCCTCCCGACTTGGAGAGTCAGTCCCTTTAACCTCCTGTTTGGCCCAGTTTGCAATTTCTGCGGAAGATGAACAGGAATAGCGAGAACCAATGAGAGACTAGCTGGAGGTGTCTGGACGGGCAAATTTAACTCTCATTTCCCACCAGGAAGAGGAATTAACCAAAGGCTCAGCGTGCCGTGCCGGAACCAGATTAGGGCCTGAAGCCATCCTGCGGTGTTGCGGCCAGCTCAAAAGAAAGCGAGTTGAAGAAAGGAGCTCAGGGGCACTGTAATTCACAAACCTGCAGAGTTATAAATGACAGCTATCGTCCAAAAATATACTGAAGTAAGGCTGCCAAGAGGACTTGAAAGTGGGGCAGAATTGCAGGAAACCGATTTCAGGAGGTAGACTGGAATTGCATTGAAAGCATAGGAAAAGAGGCAGAACGTCCACAATGATGCACTTGGCCAAAAAGGGCGTATGCGTTTTTTCCTGAATATATTCAGGAAAAAACGCATACGCACTTTTTGGCCAACCAAGCAAGCTTGCAAAGGAAATCTGCACTACAATGAAGTCTCACTTCCCCCCGGTCAAAAGGGCCATCTGAAAAAAGTGTAAAATCCAGAAAGGCAGGACAGGCCATGGAGAACTGGGAGCTTTGTTATGCTGATGGGCGGGATGTAAATTGCCAACAGACACTCGGGAGAAGTGTATGGTGTTTCCTGAAACATCTAAAAAACAAAGCAACAGAGCCTAGGGCACTTCCACTTATGGTCCTATAGCTTAGGGAAATTAAAATCAAAAAGACACAGCCACCCCAAAGTTTGGGACGCCTCTGTTTACAAGAACCTCGTTTACAGTACAAGTTCAACATCGCAGAAAGTGAAAAATGGATAAAGAAGTTGTGGTATTTACTTACAAAGCAATATCACTCAGCAATGAAATCTATGTCATCAGGCCCTTAGCAGCACAATGAGTGGATTCAGGTATGATGATTCTAACTGAAATAAGTCACACAGAAAAAGAAACATCATAAGATATCAGTAATACACGGAATGTAAACTTGGCTACACAGGAACTGAATTACAGAACAGAACAGGGTCTCAAATTTAGAAAACCAACTTATGCTTGCTTAAGGGGAAAGGTGAGTTGGGGTGCTGCATAAAACCAGAGATTGAAATGAGCACAGATAAAGTTCCTTAAGCCAAATATGGAATAGACAAGAGCTACTCCTTGCTCAACGAAATGGACTCAACACCGCATATTAAACGCCTAAGAATGTACCTGACTAGTAAGTATCTTAAAACCTATGGATTGCTATGTCTCCAAAAGAGAATCAAGCGTGTATACAGGGGCATAAACGCAGCAGTGATAGGATTGGAGAGGTTCGGTGAGCAAATGAAGACCCTTTGAAGTCATATTGCATGGTACCCATTCCACGGGTTTCAACTACCCAGGTTTAAGGTATTCTTCCTTCAGCTAAAACATGCATGTGGAACCTAGAGTATGATCAACCATGTGATCGGGAGACGTGTTCAAATATGTCTCAGTTTTCGTACCCTGGTACTCGGGTGCAACATTCCAGACGCTTTACTAACACCCTCCTGACTTGGAGAGTCAGTCCCTTTAACCTCCTGTTTGGCCCAGTTTGCAATTTCTGCGGAAGATGAACAGGAATAGCGAGAACCAATGAGAGACTAGCTGGAGGTGTCTGGACGGGCAAATTTAACTCTCATTTCCCACCAGGAAGAGGAATTAACCAAAGGCTCAGCGTGCCGTGCCGGAACCAGATTAGGGCCTGAAGCCATCCTGCGGTGTTGCGGCCAGCTCAAAAGAAAGCGAGTTGAAGAAAGGAGCTCAGGGGCACTGTAATTCACAAACCTGCAGAGTTATAAATGACAGCTATCGTCCAAAAATATACTGAAGTAAGGCTGCCAAGAGGACTTGAAAGCGGGGCAGAATTGCAGGAAACCGATTTCAGGAGGTAGACTGGAATTGCATTGAAAGCATAGGAAAAGAGGCAGAACGTCCACAATGATGCACTTGGCCAAAAAGGGCGTATGCGTTTTTTCCTGAATATATTCAGGAAAAAACGCATACGCCCTTTTTGGCCAACCAAGCAAGCTTGCAAAGGAAATCTGCACTACAATGAAGTCTCACTTGCCCCCGCTCAAAAGGGCCATCTGAAAAAAGTGTAAAATCCAGAAAGGCAGGACAGGCCATGGAGAACTGGGAGCCTTGTTATGCTGATGGGCGGGATGTAAATTGCCAACAGACACTCGGGAGAAGTGTATGGTGTTTCCTGAAACATCTAAAAAACAAAGCAACAGAGCCTAGGGCACTTCCACTTATGGTCCTATAGCTTAGGGAAATTAAAATCAAAAAGACACAGCCACCCCAAAGTTTGGGACGCCTCTGTTTACAAGAACCTCGTTTACAGTACAAGTTCAACATCGCAGAAAGTGAAAAATGGATAAAGAAGTTGTGGTATTTACTTACAAAGCAATATCACTCAGCAATGAAATCTATGTCATCAGGCCCTTAGCAGCACAATGAGTGGATTCAGGTATGATGATTCTAACTGAAATAAGTCACACAGAAAAAGAAACATCATAAGATATCAGTAATACACGGAATGTAAACTTGGCTACACAGGAACTGAATTACAGAACAGAACAGGGTCTCAAATTTAGAAAACCAACTTATGCTTGCTTAAGGGGAAAGGTGAGTTGGGGTGCTGCATAAAACCAGAGATTGAAATGAGCACAGATAAAGTTCCTTAAGCCAAATATGGAATAGACAAGAGCTACTCCTTGCTCAACGAAATGGACTCAACACCGCATATTAAACGCCTAAGAATGTACCTGACTAGTAAGTATCTTAAAACCTATGGATTGCTATGTCTCCAAAAGAGAATCAAGCGTGTATACAGGGGCATAAACGCAGCAGTGATAGGATTGGAGAGGTTCGGTGAGCAAATGAAGACCCTTTGAAGTCATATTGCATGGTACCCATTCCACGGGTTTCAACTACCCAGGTTTAAGGTATTCTTCCTTCAGGTAAAACATGCATGTGGAACCTAGAGTATGATCAACCATGTGATCGGGAGACGTGTTCAAATATGTCTCAGTTTTCGTACCCTGGTACTCGGGTGCAACATTCCAGACGCTTTACTAACACCCTCCTGACTTGGAGAGTCAGTCCCTTTAACCTCCTGTTTGGCCCAGTTTGCAATTTCTGCGGAAGATGAACAGGAATAGCGAGAACCAATGAGAGACTAGCTGGAGGTGTCTGGACGGGCAAATTTAACTCTCATTTCCCACCAGGAAGAGGAATTAACCAAAGGCTCAGCGTGCCGTGCCGGAACCAGATTAGGGCCTGAAGCCATCCTGCGGTGTTGCGGCCAGCTCAAAAGAAAGCGAGTTGAAGAAAGGAGCTCAGGGGCACTGTAATTCACAAACCTGCAGAGTTATAAATGACAGCTATCGTCCAAAAATATACTGAAGTAAGGCTGCCAAGAGGACTTGAAAGCGGGGCAGAATTGCAGGAAACCGATTTCAGGAGGTAGACTGGAATTGCATTGAAAGCATAGGAAAAGAGGCAGAACGTCCACAATGATGCACTTGGCCAAAAAGGGCGTATGCGTTTTTTCCTGAATATATTCAGGAAAAAACGCATACGCCCTTTTTGGCCAACCAAGCAAGCTTGCAAAGGAAATCTGCACTACAATGAAGTCTCACTTGCCCCCGCTCAAAAGGGCCATCTGAAAAAAGTGTAAAATCCAGAAAGGCAGGACAGGCCATGGAGAACTGGGAGCCTTGTTATGCTGATGGGCGGGATGTAAATTGCCAACAGACACTCGGGAGAAGTGTATGGTGTTTCCTGAAACATCTAAAAAACAAAGCAACAGAGCCTAGGGCACTTCCACTTATGGTCCTATAGCTTAGGGAAATTAAAATCAAAAAGACACAGCCACCCCAAAGTTTGGGACGCCTCTGTTTACAAGAACCTCGTTTACAGTACAAGTTCAACATCGCAGAAAGTGAAAAATGGATAAAGAAGTTGTGGTATTTACTTACAAAGCAATATCACTCAGCAATGAAATCTATGTCATCAGACCCTTAGCAGCACAATGAGTGGATTCAGGTATGATGATTCTAACTGAAATAAGTCACACAGAAAAAGAAACATCATAAGATATCAGTAATACACGGAATGTAAACTTGGCTACACAGGAACTGAATTACAGAACAGAACAGGGTCTCAAATTTAGAAAACCAACTTATGCTTGCTTAAGGGGAAAGGTGAGTTGGGGTGCTGCATAAAACCAGAGATTGAAATGAGCACAGATAAAGTTCCTTAAGCCAAATATGGAATAGACAAGAGCTACTCCTTGCTCAACGAAATGGACTCAACACCGCATATTAAACGCCTAAGAATGTACCTGACTAGTAAGTATCTTAAAACCTATGGATTGCTATGTCTCCAAAAGAGAATCAAGCGTGTATACAGGGGCATAAACGCAGCAGTGATAGGATTGGAGAGGTTCGGTGAGCAAATGAAGACCCTTTGAAGTCATATTGCATGGTACCCATTCCACGGGTTTCAACTACCCAGGTTTAAGGTATTCTTCCTTCAGGTAAAACATGCATGTGGAACCTAGAGTATGATCAACCATGTGATCGGGAGACGTGTTCAAATATGTCTCAGTTTTCGTACCCTGGTACTCGGGTGCAACATTCCAGACGCTTTACTAACACCCTCCTGACTTGGAGAGTCAGTCCCTTTAACCTCCTGTTTGGCCCAGTTTGCAATTTCTGCGGAAGATGAACAGGAATAGCGAGAACCAATGAGAGACTAGCTGGAGGTGTCTGGACGGGCAAATTTAACTCTCATTTCCCACCAGGAAGAGGAATTAACCAAAGGCTCAGCGTGCCGTGCCGGAACCAGATTAGGGCCTGAAGCCATCCTGCGGTGTTGCGGCCAGCTCAAAAGAAAGCGAGTTGAAGAAAGGAGCTCAGGGGCACTGTAATTCACAAACCTGCAGAGTTATAAATGACAGCTATCGTCCAAAAATATACTGAAGTAAGGCTGCCAAGAGGACTTGAAAGCGGGGCAGAATTGCAGGAAACCGATTTCAGGAGGTAGACTGGAATTGCATTGAAAGCATAGGAAAAGAGGCAGAACGTCCACAATGATGCACTTGGCCAAAAAGGGCGTATGCGTTTTTTCCTGAATATATTCAGGAAAAAACGCATACGCCCTTTTTGGCCAACCAAGCAAGCTTGCAAAGGAAATCTGCACTACAATGAAGTCTCACTTGCCCCCGCTCAAAAGGGCCATCTGAAAAAAGTGTAAAATCCAGAAAGGCAGGACAGGCCATGGAGAACTGGGAGCCTTGTTATGCTGATGGGCGGGATGTAAATTGCCAACAGACACTCGGGAGAAGTGTATGGTGTTTCCTGAAACATCTAAAAAACAAAGCAACAGAGCCTAGGGCACTTCCACTTATGGTCCTATAGCTTAGGGAAATTAAAATCAAAAAGACACAGCCACCCCAAAGTTTGGGACGCCTCTGTTTACAAGAACCTCGTTTACAGTACAAGTTCAACATCGCAGAAAGTGAAAAATGGATAAAGAAGTTGTGGTATTTACTTACAAAGCAATATCACTCAGCAATGAAATCTATGTCATCAGACCCTTAGCAGCACAATGAGTGGATTCAGGTATGATGATTCTAACTGAAATAAGTCACACAGAAAAAGAAACATCATAAGATATCAGTAATACACGGAATGTAAACTTGGCTACACAGGAACTGAATTACAGAACAGAACAGGGTCTCAAATTTAGAAAACCAACTTATGCTTGCTTAAGGGGAAAGGTGAGTTGGGGTGCTGCATAAAACCAGAGATTGAAATGAGCACAGATAAAGTTCCTTAAGCCAAATATGGAATAGACAAGAGCTACTCCTTGCTCAACGAAATGGACTCAACACCGCATATTAAACGCCTAAGAATGTACCTGACTAGTAAGTATCTTAAAACCTATGGATTGCTATGTCTCCAAAAGAGAATCAAGCGTGTATACAGGGGCATAAACGCAGCAGTGATAGGATTGGAGAGGTTCGGTGAGCAAATGAAGACCCTTTGAAGTCATATTGCATGGTACCCATTCCACGGGTTTCAACTACCCAGGTTTAAGGTATTCTTCCTTCAGCTAAAACATGCATGTGGAACCTAGAGTATGATCAACCATGTGATCGGGAGACGTGTTCAAATATGTCTCAGTTTTCGTACCCTGGTACTCGGGTGCAACATTCCAGACGCTTTACTAACACCCTCCTGACTTGGAGAGTCAGTCCCTTTAACCTCCTGTTTGGCCCAGTTTGCAATTTCTGCGGAAGATGAACAGGAATAGCGAGAACCAATGAGAGACTAGCTGGAGGTGTCTGGACGGGCAAATTTAACTCTCATTTCCCACCAGGAAGAGGAATTAACCAAAGGCTCAGCGTGCCGTGCCGGAACCAGATTAGGGCCTGAAGCCATCCTGCGGTGTTGCGGCCAGCTCAAAAGAAAGCGAGTTGAAGAAAGGAGCTCAGGGGCACTGTAATTCACAAACCTGCAGAGTTATAAATGACAGCTATCGTCCAAAAATATACTGAAGTAAGGTTTCCAAGAGGACTTGAAAGCGGGGCAGAATTGCAGGAAACTGATTTCAAGAGGCAGACTGGAATTGCATTGAAAGCATAGGAAAAGAGGCAGAACGTCCACAATGATGCACTTGGCCAAAAAGGGCGTATGCGTTTTTTCCTGAATATATTCAGGAAAAAACGCATACGCCCTTTTTGGCCAACCAAGCAAGCTTGCAAAGGAAATCTGCACTACAATGAAGTCTCACTTCCCCCCGGTCAAAAGGGCCATCTGAAAAAAGTGTAAAATCCAGAAAGGCAGGACAGGCCATGGAGAACTGGGAGCCTTGTTATGCTGATGGGCGGGATGTAAATTGCCAACAGACACTCGGGAGAAGTGTATGGTGTTTCCTGAAACATCTAAAAAACAAAGCAACAGAGCCTAGGGCACTTCCACTTATGGTCCTATAGCTTAGGGAAATTAAAATCAAAAAGACACAGCCACCCCAAAGTTTGGGACGCCTCTGTTTACAAGAACCTCGTTTACAGTACAAGTTCAACATCGCAGAAAGTGAAAAATGGATAAAGAAGTTGTGGTATTTACTTACAAAGCAATATCACTCAGCAATGAAATCTATGTCATCAGGCCCTTAGCAGCACAATGAGTGGATTCAGGTATGATGATTCTAACTGAAATAAGTCACACAGAAAAAGAAACATCATAAGATATCAGTAATACACGGAATGTAAACTTGGCTACACAGGAACTGAATTACAGAACAGAACAGGGTCTCAAATTTAGAAAACCAACTTATGCTTTCTTAAGGGTAAAGGTGAGTTGGGGTGCTGCATAAAACCAGAGATTGAAATGAGCACAGATAAAGTTCCTTAAGCCAAATATGGAATAGACAAGAGCTACCTCTTGCTCAACGAAATGGACTCAACACCGCATATTAAATGCCTAAGAATGTACCTGACTAGTAAGTATCTTAAAACCTATGGATTGCTATGTCTCCAAAAGAGAATCAAGCGTGTATACAGGGGCATAAACGCAGCAGTGATAGGATTGGAGAGGTTCGGTGAGCAAATGAAGACCCTTTGAAGTCATATTGCATGGTACCCATTCCACGGGTTTCAACTACCCAGGTTTAAGGTATTCTTCCTTCAGGTAAAACATGCATGTGGAACCTAGAGTATGATCAACCATGTGATCGGGAGACGTGTTCAAATATGTCTCAGTTTTCGTACCCTGGTACTCGGGTGCAACATTCCAGACGCTTTACTAACACCCTCCTGACTTGGAGAGTCAGTCCCTTTAACCTCCTGTTTGGCCCAGTTTGCAATTTCTGCGGAAGATGAACAGGAATAGCGAGAACCAATGAGAGACTAGCTGGAGGTGTCTGGACGGGCAAATTTAACTCTCATTTCCCACCAGGAAGAGGAATTAACCAAAGGCTCAGCGTGCCGTGCCGGAACCAGATTAGGGCCTGAAGCCATCCTGCGGTGTTGCGGCCAGCTCAAAAGAAAGCGAGTTGAAGAAAGGAGCTCAGGGGCACTGTAATTCACAAACCTGCAGAGTTATAAATGACAGCTATCGTCCAAAAATATACTGAAGTAAGGCTGCCAAGAGGACTTGAAAGCGGGGCAGAATTGCAGGAAACCGATTTCAGGAGGTAGACTGGAATTGCATTGAAAGCATAGGAAAAGAGGCAGAACGTCCACAATGATGCACTTGGCCAAAAAGGGCGTATGCGTTTTTTCCTGAATATATTCAGGAAAAAACGCATACGCCCTTTTTGGCCAACCAAGCAAGCTTGCAAAGGAAATCTGCACTACAATGAAGTCTCACTTGCCCCCGCTCAAAAGGGCCATCTGAAAAAAGTGTAAAATCCAGAAAGGCAGGACAGGCCATGGAGAACTGGGAGCCTTGTTATGCTGATGGGCGGGATGTAAATTGCCAACAGACACTCGGGAGAAGTGTATGGTGTTTCCTGAAACATCTAAAAAACAAAGCAACAGAGCCTAGGGCACTTCCACTTATGGTCCTATAGCTTAGGGAAATTAAAATCAAAAAGACACAGCCACCCCAAAGTTTGGGACGCCTCTGTTTACAAGAACCTCGTTTACAGTACAAGTTCAACATCGCAGAAAGTGAAAAATGGATAAAGAAGTTGTGGTATTTACTTACAAAGCAATATCACTCAGCAATGAAATCTATGTCATCAGACCCTTAGCAGCACAATGAGTGGATTCAGGTATGATGATTCTAACTGAAATAAGTCACACAGAAAAAGAAACATCATAAGATATCAGTAATACACGGAATGTAAACTTGGCTACACAGGAACTGAATTACAGAACAGAACAGGGTCTCAAATTTAGAAAACCAACTTATGCTTGCTTAAGGGGAAAGGTGAGTTGGGGTGCTGCATAAAACCAGAGATTGAAATGAGCACAGATAAAGTTCCTTAAGCCAAATATGGAATAGACAAGAGCTACTCCTTGCTCAACGAAATGGACTCAACACCGCATATTAAACGCCTAAGAATGTACCTGACTAGTAAGTATCTTAAAACCTATGGATTGCTATGTCTCCAAAAGAGAATCAAGCGTGTATACAGGGGCATAAACGCAGCAGTGATAGGATTGGAGAGGTTCGGTGAGCAAATGAAGACCCTTTGAAGTCATATTGCATGGTACCCATTCCACGGGTTTCAACTACCCAGGTTTAAGGTATTCTTCCTTCAGCTAAAACATGCATGTGGAACCTAGAGTATGATCAACCATGTGATCGGGAGACGTGTTCAAATATGTCTCAGTTTTCGTACCCTGGTACTCGGGTGCAACATTCCAGACGCTTTACTAACACCCTCCTGACTTGGAGAGTCAGTCCCTTTAACCTCCTGTTTGGCCCAGTTTGCAATTTCTGCGGAAGATGAACAGGAATAGCGAGAACCAATGAGAGACTAGCTGGAGGTGTCTGGACGGGCAAATTTAACTCTCATTTCCCACCAGGAAGAGGAATTAACCAAAGGCTCAGCGTGCCGTGCCGGAACCAGATTAGGGCCTGAAGCCATCCTGCGGTGTTGCGGCCAGCTCAAAAGAAAGCGAGTTGAAGAAAGGAGCTCAGGGGCACTGTAATTCACAAACCTGCAGAGTTATAAATGACAGCTATCGTCCAAAAATATACTGAAGTAAGGTTTCCAAGAGGACTTGAAAGCGGGGCAGAATTGCAGGAAACTGATTTCAAGAGGCAGACTGGAATTGCATTGAAAGCATAGGAAAAGAGGCAGAACGTCCACAATGATGCACTTGGCCAAAAAGGGCGTATGCGTTTTTTCCTGAATATATTCAGGAAAAAACGCATACGCCCTTTTTGGCCAACCAAGCAAGCTTGCAAAGGAAATCTGCACTACAATGAAGTCTCACTTCCCCCTGGTCAAAAGGGCTATCTGAAAAAAGTGTAAAATCCAGAAAGGCAGGACAGGCCATGGAGAACTGGGAGCCCTGTTATGCTGATGGGCGGGATGTAAATTGCCAGCAGACACTCGGGAGAAGTGTATGGTGTTTCCTGAAACATCTAAAAAACAAAGCAACAGAGCCTAGGGCACTTCCACTTATGGTCCTATAGCTTAGGGAAATTAATATAAAAAAGACACAGCCACCCCAAAGTTTGGGACGCCTCTGTTTACAAGAACCTCGTTTACAGTACAAGTTCAACATCGCAGAAAGTGAAAAATGGATAAAGAAGTTGTGGTATTTACTTACAAAGCAATATCACTCAGCAATGAAATCTATGTCATCAGGCCCTTAGCAGCACAATGAGTGGATTCAGGTATGATGATTCTAACTGAAATAAGTCACACAGAAAAAGAAACATCATAAGATATCAATAATACACGGAATGTAAACTTGGCTACACAGGAACTGTATTACAGAACAGAACAGGGTCTCAAATTTAGAAAACCAACTTATGCTTGCTTAAGGGTAAAGGTGAGTTGGGGTGCTGCATAAAACCAGAGATTGAAATGAGCACAGATAAAGTTCCTTAAGCCAAATATGGAATAGACAAGAGCTACTCCTTGCTCAACGAAATGGACTCAACACCCCATATTAAACGCCTAAGAATGTACCTGACTAGTAAGTATCTTAAAACCTATGGATTGCTATGTCTCCGAAAGAGAATCAAGCATGTGTACAGGGGCATAAACGCAGCAGTGATAGGATTGGAGAGGTTCGGTGAGCAAATGAAGACCCTTTGAAGTCATATTGCATGGTACCCATTCCACGGGTTTCAACTACCCAGGTTTAAGGTATTCTTCCTTCAGGTAAAACATGCATGTGGAACCTAGAGTATGATCAACCATGTGATCGGGAGACGTGTTCAAATATGTCTCAGTTTTCGTACCCTGGTACTCGGGTGCAACATTCCAGATGCTTTACTAACACCCTCCCGACTTGGAGAGTCAGTCCCTTTAACCTCCTGTTTGGCCCAGTTTGCAATTTCTGCGGAAGATGAACAGGAATAGCGAGAACCAATGAGAGACTAGCTGGAGGTGTCTGGACGGGCAAATTTAACTCTCATTTCCCACCAGGAAGAGGAATTAACCAAAGGCTCAGCGTGCCGTGCCGGAACCAGATTAGGGCCTGAAGCCATCCTGCGGTGTTGCGGCCAGGTCACAAGAAAGCGAGTTGAAGAAAGGAGCTCAGGGGCACTGTAATTCACAAACCTGCAGAGTTATAAATGACAGCTATCGTCCAAAAATATACTGAAGTAAGGTTTCCAAGAGGACTTGAAAGCGGGGCAGAATTGCAGGAAACTGATTTCAAGAGGCAGACTGGAATTGCATTGAAAGCATAGGAAAAGAGGCAGAACGTCCACAATGATGCACTTGGCCAAAAAGGGCGTATGCGTTTTTTCCTGAATATATTCAGGAAAAAACGCATACGCCCTTTTTGGCCAACCAAGCAAGCTTGCAAAGGAAATCTGCACTACAATGAAGTCTCACTTCCCCCCGGTCAAAAGGGCCATCTGAAAAAAGTGTAAAATCCAGAAAGGCAGGACAGGCCATGGAGAACTGGGAGCCTTGTTATGCTGATGGGCGGGATGTAAATTGCCAACAGACACTCGGGAGAAGTGTATGGTGTTTCCTGAAACATCTAAAAAACAAAGCAACAGAGCCTAGGGCACTTCCACTTATGGTCCTATAGCTTAGGGAAATTAAAATCAAAAAGACACAGCCACCCCAAAGTTTGGGACGCCTCTGTTTACAAGAACCTCATTTACAGTACAAGTTCAACATCGCAGAAAGTGAAAAATGGATAAAGAAGTTGTGGTATTTACTTACAAAGCAATATCACTCAGCAATGAAATCTATGTCATCAGGCCCTTAGCAGCACAATGAGTGGATTCAGGTATGATGATTCTAACTGAAATAAGTCACACAGAAAAAGAAACATCATAAGATATCAGTAATACACGGAATGTAAACTTGGCTACACAGGAACTGAATTACAGAACAGAACAGGGTCTCAAATTTAGAAAACCAACTTATGCTTTCTTAAGGGTAAAGGTGAGTTGGGGTGCTGCATAAAACCAGAGATTGAAATGAGCACAGATAAAGTTCCTTAAGCCAAATATGGAATAGACAAGAGCTACCTCTTGCTCAACGAAATGGACTCAACACCGCATATTAAATGCCTAAGAATGTACCTGACTAGTAAGTATCTTAAAACCTATGGATTGCTATGTCTCCGAAAGAGAATCAAGCATGTGTACAGGGGCATAAACGCAGCAGTGATAGGATTGGAGAGGTTCGGTGAGCAAATGAAGACCCTTTGAAGTCATATTGCATGGTACCCATTCCACGGGTTTCAACTACCCAGGTTTAAGGTATTCTTCCTTCAGCTAAAACATGCATGTGGAACCTAGAGTATGATCAACCATGTGATCGGGAGACGTGTTCAAATATGTCTCAGTTTTCGTACCCTGGTACTCGGGTGCAACATTCCAGACGCTTTACTAACACCCTCCTGACTTGGAGAGTCAGTCCCTTTAACCTCCTGTTTGGCCCAGTTTGCAATTTCTGCGGAAGATGAACAGGAATAGCGAGAACCAATGAGAGACTAGCTGGAGGTGTCTGGACGGGCAAATTTAACTCTCATTTCCCACCAGGAAGAGGAATTAACCAAAGGCTCAGCGTGCTGTGCTGGAACCAGATTAGGGCCTGAAGCCATCCTGCGGTGTTGCGGCCAGCTCAAAAGAAAGCGAGTTGAAGAAAGGAGCTCAGGGGCACTGTAATTCACAAACCTGCAGAGTTATAAATGACAGCTATCGTCCAAAAATATACTGAAGTAAGGTTTCCAAGAGGACTTGAAAGCGGGGCAGAATTGCAGGAAACCGATTTCAGGAGGCAGACTGGAATTGCATTGAAAGCATAGGAAAAGAGGCAGAACGTCCACAATGATGCACTTGGCCAAAAAGGGCGTATGCGTTTTTTCCTGAATATATTCAGGAAAAAACGCATACGCCCTTTTTGGCCAACCAAGCAAGCTTGCAAAGGAAATCTGCACTACAATGAAGTCTCACTTCCCCCCGGTCAAAAGGGCCATCTGAAAAAAGTGTAAAATCCAGAAAGGCAGGACAGGCCATGGAGAACTGGGAGCCTTGTTATGCTGATGGGCGGGATGTAAATTGCCAACAGACACTCGGGAGAAGTGTATGGTGTTTCCTGAAACATCTAAAAAACAAAGCAACAGAGCCTAGGGCACTTCCACTTATGGTCCTATAGCTTAGGGAAATTAAAATCAAAAAGACACAGCCACCCCAAAGTTTGGGACGCCTCTGTTTACAAGAACCTCGTTTACAGTACAAGTTCAACATCGCAGAAAGTGAAAAATGGATAAAGAAGTTGTGGTATTTACTTACAAAGCAATATCACTCAGCAATGAAATCTATGTCATCAGGCCCTTAGCAGCACAATGAGTGGATTCAGGTATGATGATTCTAACTGAAATAAGTCACACAGAAAAAGAAACATCATAAGATATCAGTAATACACGGAATGTAAACTTGGCTACACAGGAACTGAATTACAGAACAGAACAGGGTCTCAAATTTAGAAAACCAACTTATGCTTTCTTAAGGGTAAAGGTGAGTTGGGGTGCTGCATAAAACCAGAGATTGAAATGAGCACAGATAAAGTTCCTTAAGCCAAATATGGAATACACAAGAGCTACCTCTTGCTCAACGAAATGGACTCAACACCGCATATTAAATGCCTAAGAATGTACCTGACTAGTAAGTATCTTAAAACCTATGGATTGCTATGTCTCCGAAAGAGAATCAAGCATGTGTACAGGGGCATAAACGCAGCAGTGATAGGATTGGAGAGGTTCGGTGAGCAAATGAAGACCCTTTGAAGTCATATTGCATGGTACCCATTCCACGGGTTTCAACTACCCAGGTTTAAGGTATTCTTCCTTCAGCTAAAACATGCATGTGGAACCTAGAGTATGATCAACCATGTGATCGGGAGACGTGTTCAAATATGTCTCAGTTTTCGTACCCTGGTACTCGGGTGCAACATTCCAGACGCTTTACTAACACCCTCCTGACTTGGAGAGTCAGTCCCTTTAACCTCCTGTTTGGCCCAGTTTGCAATTTCTGCGGAAGATGAACAGGAATAGCGAGAACCAATGAGAGACTAGCTGGAGGTGTCTGGACGGGCAAATTTAACTCTCATTTCCCACCAGGAAGAGGAATTAACCAAAGGCTCAGCGTGCTGTGCTGGAACCAGATTAGGGCCTGAAGCCATCCTGCGGTGTTGCGGCCAGCTCAAAAGAAAGCGAGTTGAAGAAAGGAGCTCAGGGGCACTGTAATTCACAAACCTGCAGAGTTATAAATGACAGCTATCGTCCAAAAATATACTGAAGTAAGGTTTCCAAGAGGACTTGAAAGCGGGGCAGAATTGCAGGAAACCGATTTCAGGAGGCAGACTGGAATTGCATTGAAAGCATAGGAAAAGAGGCAGAACGTCCACAATGATGCACTTGGCCAAAAAGGGCGTATGCGTTTTTTCCTGAATATATTCAGGAAAAAACGCATACGCCCTTTTTGGCCAACCAAGCAAGCTTGCAAAGGAAATCTGCACTACAATGAAGTCTCCCTTCCCCCCGGTCAAAAGGGCCATCTGAAAAAAGTGTAAAATCCAGAAAGGCAGGACAGGCCATGGAGAACTGGGAGCCTTGTTATGCTGATGGGCGGGATGTAAATTGCCAACAGACACTCGGGAGAAGTGTATGGTGTTTCCTGAAACATCTAAAAAACAAAGCAACAGAGCCTAGGGCACTTCCACTTATGGTCCTATAGCTTAGGGAAATTAAAATCAAAAAGACACAGCCACCCCAAAGTTTGGGACGCCTCTGTTTACAAGAACCTCGTTTACAGTACAAGTTCAACATCGCAGAAAGTGAAAAATGGATAAAGAAGTTGTGGTATTTACTTACAAAGCAATATCACTCAGCAATGAAATCTATGTCATCAGGCCCTTAGCAGCACAATGAGTGGATTCAGGTATGATGATTCTAACTGAAATAAGTCACACAGAAAAAGAAACATCATAAGATATCAGTAATACACGGAATGTAAACTTGGCTACACAGGAACTGAATTACAGAACAGAACAGGGTCTCAAATTTAGAAAACCAACTTATGCTTTCTTAAGGGTAAAGGTGAGTTGGGGTGCTGCATAAAACCAGAGATTGAAATGAGCACAGATAAAGTTCCTTAAGCCAAATATGGAATAGACAAGAGCTACCTCTTGCTCAACGAAATGGACTCAACACCGCATATTAAATGCCTAAGAATGTACCTGACTAGTAAGTATCTTAAAACCTATGGATTGCTATGTCTCCGAAAGAGAATCAAGCATGTGTACAGGGGCATAAACGCAGCAGTGATAGGATTGGAGAGGTTCGGTGAGCAAATGAAGACCCTTTGAAGTCATATTGCATGGTACCCATTCCACGGGTTTCAACTACCCAGGTTTAAGGTATTCTTCCTTCAGCTAAAACATGCATGTGGAACCTAGAGTATGATCAACCATGTGATCGGGAGACGTGTTCAAATATGTCTCAGTTTTCGTACCCTGGTACTCGGGTGCAACATTCCAGACGCTTTACTAACACCCTCCTGACTTGGAGAGTCAGTCCCTTTAACCTCCTGTTTGGCCCAGTTTGCAATTTCTGCGGAAGATGAACAGGAATAGCGAGAACCAATGAGAGACTAGCTGGAGGTGTCTGGACGGGCAAATTTAACTCTCATTTCCCACCAGGAAGAGGAATTAACCAAAGGCTCAGCGTGCTGTGCCGGAACCAGATTAGGGCCTGAAGCCATCCTGCGGTGTTGCGGCCAGCTCAAAAGAAAGCGAGTTGAAGAAAGGAGCTCAGGGGCACTGTAATTCACAAACCTGCAGAGTTATAAATGACAGCTATCGTCCAAAAATATACTGAAGTAAGGTTTCCAAGAGGACTTGAAAGCGGGGCAGAATTGCAGGAAACCGATTTCAGGAGGCAGACTGGAATTGCATTGAAAGCATAGGAAAAGAGGCAGAACGTCCACAATGATGCACTTGGCCAAAAAGGGCGTATGCGTTTTTTCCTGAATATATTCAGGAAAAAACGCATACGCCCTTTTTGGCCAACCAAGCAAGCTTGCAAAGGAAATCTGCACTACAATGAAGTCTCACTTCCCCCCGGTCAAAAGGGCCATCTGAAAAAAGTGTAAAATCCAGAAAGGCAGGACAGGCCATGGAGAACTGGGAGCCTTGTTATGCTGATGGGCGGGATGTAAATTGCCAACAGACACTCGGGAGAAGTGTATGGTGTTTCCTGAAACATCTAAAAAACAAAGCAACAGAGCCTAGGGCACTTCCACTTATGGTCCTATAGCTTAGGGAAATTAAAATCAAAAAGACACAGCCACCCCAAAGTTTGGGACGCCTCTGTTTACAAGAACCTCGTTTACAGTACAAGTTCAACATCGCAGAAAGTGAAAAATGGATAAAGAAGTTGTGGTATTTACTTACAAAGCAATATCACTCAGCAATGAAATCTATGTCATCAGGCCCTTAGCAGCACAATGAGTGGATTCAGGTATGATGATTCTAACTGAAATAAGTCACACAGAAAAAGAAACATCATAAGATATCAGTAATACACGGAATGTAAACTTGGCTACACAGGAACTGAATTACAGAACAGAACAGGGTCTCAAATTTAGAAAACCAACTTATGCTTTCTTAAGGGTAAAGGTGAGTTGGGGTGCTGCATAAAACCAGAGATTGAAATGAGCACAGATAAAGTTCCTTAAGCCAAATATGGAATAGACAAGAGCTACCTCTTGCTCAACGAAATGGACTCAACACCGCATATTAAATGCCTAAGAATGTACCTGACTAGTAAGTATCTTAAAACCTATGGATTGCTATGTCTCCGAAAGAGAATCAAGCATGTGTACAGGGGCATAAACGCAGCAGTGATAGGATTGGAGAGGTTCGGTGAGCAAATGAAGACCCTTTGAAGTCATATTGCATGGTACCCATTCCACGGGTTTCAACTACCCAGGTTTAAGGTATTCTTCCTTCAGCTAAAACATGCATGTGGAACCTAGAGTATGATCAACCATGTGATCGGGAGACGTGTTCAAATATGTCTCAGTTTTCGTACCCTGGTACTCGGGTGCAACATTCCAGACGCTTTACTAACACCCTCCTGACTTGGAGAGTCAGTCCCTTTAACCTCCTGTTTGGCCCAGTTTGCAATTTCTGCGGAAGATGAACAGGAATAGCGAGAACCAATGAGAGACTAGCTGGAGGTGTCTGGACGGGCAAATTTAACTCTCATTTCCCACCAGGAAGAGGAATTAACCAAAGGCTCAGCGTGCTGTGCTGGAACCAGATTAGGGCCTGAAGCCATCCTGCGGTGTTGCGGCCAGCTCAAAAGAAAGCGAGTTGAAGAAAGGAGCTCAGGGGCACTGTAATTCACAAACCTGCAGAGTTATAAATGACAGCTATCGTCCAAAAATATACTGAAGTAAGGTTTCCAAGAGGACTTGAAAGCGGGGCAGAATTGCAGGAAACCGATTTCAGGAGGCAGACTGGAATTGCATTGAAAGCATAGGAAAAGAGGCAGAACGTCCACAATGATGCACTTGGCCAAAAAGGGCGTATGCGTTTTTTCCTGAATATATTCAGGAAAAAACGCATACGCCCTTTTTGGCCAACCAAGCAAGCTTGCAAAGGAAATCTGCACTACAATGAAGTCTCCCTTCCCCCCGGTCAAAAGGGCCATCTGAAAAAAGTGTAAAATCCAGAAAGGCAGGACAGGCCATGGAGAACTGGGAGCCTTGTTATGCTGATGGGCGGGATGTAAATTGCCAACAGACACTCGGGAGAAGTGTATGGTGTTTCCTGAAACATCTAAAAAACAAAGCAACAGAGCCTAGGGCACTTCCACTTATGGTCCTATAGCTTAGGGAAATTAAAATCAAAAAGACACAGCCACCCCAAAGTTTGGGACGCCTCTGTTTACAAGAACCTCGTTTACAGTACAAGTTCAACATCGCAGAAAGTGAAAAATGGATAAAGAAGTTGTGGTATTTACTTACAAAGCAATATCACTCAGCAATGAAATCTATGTCATCAGGCCCTTAGCAGCACAATGAGTGGATTCAGGTATGATGATTCTAACTGAAATAAGTCACACAGAAAAAGAAACATCATAAGATATCAGTAATACACGGAATGTAAACTTGGCTACACAAGAACTGAATTACAGAACAGAACAGGGTCTCAAATTTAGAAAACCAACTTATGCTTTCTTAAGGGTAAAGGTGAGTTGGGGTGCTGCATAAAACCAGAGATTGAAATGAGCACAGATAAAGTTCCTTAAGCCAAATATGGAATAGACAAGAGCTACCTCTTGCTCAACGAAATGGACTCAACACCGCAAATTAAAGGCCTAAGAATGTACCTGACTAGTAAGTATCTTAAAACCTATGGATTGCTATGTCTCCGAAAGAGAATCAAGCATGTGTACAGGGGCATAAACGCAGCAGTGATAGGATTGGAGAGGTTCGGTGAGCAAATGAAGACCCTTTGAAGTCATATTGCATGGTACCCATTCCACGGGTTTCAACTACCCAGGTTTAAGGTATTCTTCCTTCAGCTAAAACATGCATGTGGAACCTAGAGTATGATCAACCATGTGATCGGGAGACGTGTTCAAATATGTCTCAGTTTTCGTACCCTGGTACTCGGGTGCAACATTCCAGACGCTTTACTAACACCCTCCTGACTTGGAGAGTCAGTCCCTTTAACCTCCTGTTTGGCCCAGTTTGCAATTTCTGCGGAAGATGAACAGGAATAGCGAGAACCAATGAGAGACTAGCTGGAGGTGTCTGGACGGGCAAATTTAACTCTCATTTCCCACCAGGAAGAGGAATTAACCAAAGGCTCAGCGTGCTGTGCCGGAACCAGATTAGGGCCTGAAGCCATCCTGCGGTGTTGCGGCCAGCTCAAAAGAAAGCGAGTTGAAGAAAGGAGCTCAGGGGCACTGTAATTCACAAACCTGCAGAGTTATAAATGACAGCTATCGTCCAAAAATATACTGAAGTAAGGTTTCCAAGAGGACTTGAAAGCGGGGCAGAATTGCAGGAAACCGATTTCAGGAGGCAGACTGGAATTGCATTGAAAGCATAGGAAAAGAGGCAGAACGTCCACAATGATGCACTTGGCCAAAAAGGGCGTATGCGTTTTTTCCTGAATATATTCAGGAAAAAACGCATACGCCCTTTTTGGCCAACCAAGCAAGCTTGCAAAGGAAATCTGCACTACAATGAAGTCTCACTTCCCCCCAGTCAAAAGGGCCATCTGAAAAAAGTGTAAAATCCAGAAAGGCAGGACAGGCCATGGAGAACTGGGAGCCTTGTTATGCTGATGGGCGGGATGTAAATTGCCAACAGACACTCGGGAGAAGTGTATGGTGTTTCCTGAAACATCTAAAAAACAAAGCAACAGAGCCTAGGGCACTTCCACTTATGGTCCTATAGCTTAGGGAAATTAAAATCAAAAAGACACAGCCACCCCAAAGTTTGGGACGCCTCTGTTTACAAGAACCTCGTTTACAGTACAAGTTCAACATCGCAGAAAGTGAAAAATGGATAAAGAAGTTGTGGTATTTACTTACAAAGCAATATCACTCAGCAATGAAATCTATGTCATCAGGCCCTTAGCAGCACAATGAGTGGATTCAGGTATGATGATTCTAACTGAAATAAGTCACACAGAAAAAGAAACATCATAAGATATCAGTAATACACGGAATGTAAACTTGGCTACACAGGAACTGAATTACAGAACAGAACAGGGTCTCAAATTTAGAAAACCAACTTATGCTTTCTTAAGGGTAAAGGTGAGTTGGGGTGCTGCATAAAACCAGAGATTGAAATGAGCACAGATAAAGTTCCTTAAGCCAAATATGGAATAGACAAGAGCTACCTCTTGCTCAACGAAATGGACTCAACACCACATATTAAACGCCTAAGAATGTACCTGACTAGTAAGTATCTTAAAACCTATGGATTGCTATGTCTCCAAAAGAGAATCAAGCATGTGTACAGGGGCATAAACGCAGCAGTGATAGGATTGGAGAGGTTCGGTGAGCAAATGAAGACCCTTTGAAGTCATATTGCATGGTACCCATTCCACGGGTTTCAACTACCCAGGTTTAAGGTATTCTTCCTTCAGGTAAAACATGCATGTGGAACCTAGAGTATGATCAACCATGTGATCGGGAGACGTGTTCAAATATGTCTCAGTTTTCGTACCCTGGTACTCGGGTGCAACATTCCAGACGCTTTACTAACACCCTCCCGACTTGGAGAGTCAGTCCCTTTAACCTCCTGTTTGGCCCAGTTTGCAATTTCTGCGGAAGATGAACAGGAATAGCGAGAACCAATGAGAGACTAGCTGGAGGTGTCTGGACGGGCAAATTTAACTCTCATTTCCCACCAGGAAGAGGAATTAACCAAAGGCTCAGCGTGCCGTGCCGGAACCAGATTAGGGCCTGAAGCCATCCTGCGGTGTTGCGGCCAGCTCAAAAGAAAGCGAGTTGAAGAAAGGAGCTCAGGGGCACTGTAATTCACAAACCTGCAGAGTTATAAATGACAGCTATCGTCCAAAAATATACTGAAGTAAGGCTGCCAAGAGGACTTGAAAGCGGGGCAGAATTGCAGGAAACCGATTTCAGGAGGTAGACTGGAATTGCATTGAAAGCATAGGAAAAGAGGCAGAACGTCCACAATGATGCACTTGGCCAAAAAGGGCGTATGCGTTTTTTCCTGAATATATTCAGGAAAAAACGCATACGCCCTTTTTGGCCAACCAAGCAAGCTTGCAAAGGAAATCTGCACTACAATGAAGTCTCACTTGCCCCCGCTCAAAAGGGCCATCTGAAAAAAGTGTAAAATCCAGAAAGGCAGGACAGGCCATGGAGAACTGGGAGCCTTGTTATGCTGATGGGCGGGATGTAAATTGCCAACAGACACTCGGGAGAAGTGTATGGTGTTTCCTGAAACATCTAAAAAACAAAGCAACAGAGCCTAGGGCACTTCCACTTATGGTCCTATAGCTTAGGGAAATTAAAATCAAAAAGACACAGCCACCCCAAAGTTTGGGACGCCTCTGTTTACAAGAACCTCGTTTACAGTACAAGTTCAACATCGCAGAAAGTGAAAAATGGATAAAGAAGTTGTGGTATTTACTTACAAAGCAATATCACTCAGCAATGAAATCTATGTCATCAGGCCCTTAGCAGCACAATGAGTGGATTCAGGTATGATGATTCTAACTGAAATAAGTCACACAGAAAAAGAAACATCATAAGATATCAGTAATACACGGAATGTAAACTTGGCTACACAGGAACTGAATTACAGAACAGAACAGGGTCTCAAATTTAGAAAACCAACTTATGCTTGCTTAAGGGGAAAGGTGAGTTGGGGTGCTGCATAAAACCAGAGATTGAAATGAGCACAGATAAAGTTCCTTAAGCCAAATATGGAATAGACAAGAGCTACTCCTTGCTCAACGAAATGGACTCAACACCGCATATTAAACGCCTAAGAATGTACCTGACTAGTAAGTATCTTAAAACCTATGGATTGCTATGTCTCCAAAAGAGAATCAAGCGTGTATACAGGGGCATAAACGCAGCAGTGATAGGATTGGAGAGGTTCGGTGAGCAAATGAAGACCCTTTGAAGTCATATTGCATGGTACCCATTCCACGGGTTTCAACTACCCAGGTTTAAGGTATTCTTCCTTCAGGTAAAACATGCATGTGGAACCTAGAGTATGATCAACCATGTGATCGGGAGACGTGTTCAAATATGTCTCAGTTTTCGTACCCTGGTACTCGGGTGCAACATTCCAGACGCTTTACTAACACCCTCCTGACTTGGAGAGTCAGTCCCTTTAACCTCCTGTTTGGCCCAGTTTGCAATTTCTGCGGAAGATGAACAGGAATAGCGAGAACCAATGAGAGACTAGCTGGAGGTGTCTGGACGGGCAAATTTAACTCTCATTTCCCACCAGGAAGAGGAATTAACCAAAGGCTCAGCGTGCCGTGCCGGAACCAGATTAGGGCCTGAAGCCATCCTGCGGTGTTGCGGCCAGCTCAAAAGAAAGCGAGTTGAAGAAAGGAGCTCAGGGGCACTGTAATTCACAAACCTGCAGAGTTATAAATGACAGCTATCGTCCAAAAATATACTGAAGTAAGGCTGCCAAGAGGACTTGAAAGCGGGGCAGAATTGCAGGAAACCGATTTCAGGAGGTAGACTGGAATTGCATTGAAAGCATAGGAAAAGAGGCAGAACGTCCACAATGATGCACTTGGCCAAAAAGGGCGTATGCGTTTTTTCCTGAATATATTCAGGAAAAAACGCATACGCCCTTTTTGGCCAACCAAGCAAGCTTGCAAAGGAAATCTGCACTACAATGAAGTCTCACTTGCCCCCGCTCAAAAGGGCCATCTGAAAAAAGTGTAAAATCCAGAAAGGCAGGACAGGCCATGGAGAACTGGGAGCCTTGTTATGCTGATGGGCGGGATGTAAATTGCCAACAGACACTCGGGAGAAGTGTATGGTGTTTCCTGAAACATCTAAAAAACAAAGCAACAGAGCCTAGGGCACTTCCACTTATGGTCCTATAGCTTAGGGAAATTAAAATCAAAAAGACACAGCCACCCCAAAGTTTGGGACGCCTCTGTTTACAAGAACCTCGTTTACAGTACAAGTTCAACATCGCAGAAAGTGAAAAATGGATAAAGAAGTTGTGGTATTTACTTACAAAGCAATATCACTCAGCAATGAAATCTATGTCATCAGGCCCTTAGCAGCACAATGAGTGGATTCAGGTATGATGATTCTAACTGAAATAAGTCACACAGAAAAAGAAACATCATAAGATATCAGTAATACACGGAATGTAAACTTGGCTACACAGGAACTGAATTACAGAACAGAACAGGGTCTCAAATTTAGAAAACCAACTTATGCTTGCTTAAGGGGAAAGGTGAGTTGGGGTGCTGCATAAAACCAGAGATTGAAATGAGCACAGATAAAGTTCCTTAAGCCAAATATGGAATAGACAAGAGCTACTCCTTGCTCAACGAAATGGACTCAACACCGCATATTAAACGCCTAAGAATGTACCTGACTAGTAAGTATCTTAAAACCTATGGATTGCTATGTCTCCAAAAGAGAATCAAGCATGTATACAGGGGCATAAACGCAGCAGTGATAGGATTGGAGAGGTTCGGTGAGCAAATGAAGACCCTTTGAAGTCATATTGCATGGTACCCATTCCACGGGTTTCAACTACCCAGGTTTAAGGTATTCTTCCTTCAGCTAAAACATGCATGTGGAACCTAGAGTATGATCAACCATGTGATCGGGAGACGTGTTCAAATATGTCTCAGTTTCGTACCCTGGTACTCGGGTGCAACATTCCAGACGCTTTACTAACACCCTCCTGACTTGGAGAGTCAGTCCCTTTAACCTCCTGTTTGGCCCAGTTTGCAATTTCTGCGGAAGATGAACAGGAATAGCGAGAACCAATGAGAGACTAGCTGGAGGTGTCTGGACGGGCAAATTTAACTCTCATTTCCCACCAGGAAGAGGAATTAACCAAAGGCTCAGCGTGCCGTGCCGGAACCAGATTAGGGCCTGAAGCCATCCTGCGGTGTTGCGGCCAGCTCAAAAGAAAGCGAGTTGAAGAAAGGAGCTCAGGGGCACTGTAATTCACAAACCTGCAGAGTTATAAATGACAGCTATCGTCCAAAAATATACTGAAGTAAGGTTTCCAAGAGGACTTGAAAGCGGGGCAGAATTGCAGGAAACTGATTTCAAGAGGCAGACTGGAATTGCATTGAAAGCATAGGAAAAGAGGCAGAACGTCCACAATGATGCACTTGGCCAAAAAGGGCGTATGCGTTTTTTCCTGAATATATTCAGGAAAAAACGCATACGCCCTTTTTGGCCAACCAAGCAAGCTTGCAAAGGAAATCTGCACTACAATGAAGGCTCACTTCCCCCTGGTCAAAAGGGCCATCTGAAAAAAGTGTAAAATCCAGAAAGGCAGGACAGGCCATGGAGAACTGGGAGCCCTGTTATGCTGATGGGCGGGATGTAAATTGCCAACAGACACTCGGGAGAAGTGTATGGTGTTTCCTGAAACATCTAAAAAACAAAGCAACAGAGCCTAGGGCACTTCCACTTATGGTCCTATAGCTTAGGGAAATTAATATAAAAAAGACACAGCCACCCCAAAGTTTGGGACGCCTCTGTTTACAAGAACCTCGTTTACAGTACAAGTTCAACATCGCAGAAAGTGAAAAATGGATAAAGAAGTTGTGGTATTTACTTACAAAGCAATATCACTCAGCAATGAAATCTATGTCATCAGGCCCTTAGCAGCACAATGAGTGGATTCAGGTATGATGATTCTAACTGAAATAAGTCACACAGAAAAAGAAACATCATAAGATATCAATAATACACGGAATGTAAACTTGGCTACACAGGAACTGTATTACAGAACAGAACAGGGTCTCAAATTTAGAAAACCAACTTATGCTTGCTTAAGGGTAAAGGTGAGTTGGGGTGCTGCATAAAACCAGAGATTGAAATGAGCACAGATAAAGTTCCTTAAGCCAAATATGGAATAGACAAGAGCTACTCCTTGCTCAACGAAATGGACTCAACACCCCATATTAAACGCCTAAGAATGTACCTGACTAGTAAGTATCTTAAAACCTATGGATTGCTATGTCTCCGAAAGAGAATCAAGCATGTGTACAGGGGCATAAACGCAGCAGTGATAGGATTGGAGAGGTTCGGTGAGCAAATGAAGACCCTTTGAAGTCATATTGCATGGTACCCATTCCACGGGTTTCAACTACCCAGGTTTAAGGTATTCTTCCTTCAGGTAAAACATGCATGTGGAACCTAGAGTATGATCAACCATGTGATCGGGAGACGTGTTCAAATATGTCTCAGTTTTCGTACCCTGGTACTCGGGTGCAACATTCCAGATGCTTTACTAACACCCTCCCGACTTGGAGAGTCAGTCCCTTTAACCTCCTGTTTGGCCCAGTTTGCAATTTCTGCAGAAGATGAACAGGAATAGCGAGAACCAATGAGAGACTAGCTGGAGGTGTCTGGACGGGCAAATTTAACTCTCATTTCCCACCAGGAAGAGGAATTAACCAAAGGCTCAGCGTGCCGTGCCGGAACCAGATTAGGGCCTGAAGCCATCCTGCGGTGTTGCGGCCAGCTCAAAAGAAAGCGAGTTGAAGAAAGGAGCTCAGGGGCACTGTAATTCACAAACCTGCAGAGTTATAAATGACAGCTATCGTCCAAAAATATACTGAAGTAAGGTTTCCAAGAGGACTTGAAAGCGGGGCAGAATTGCAGGAAACCGATTTCAGGAGGCAGACTGGAATTGCATTGAAAGCATAGGAAAAGAGGCAGAACGTCCACAATGATGCACTTGGCCAAAAAGGGCGTATGCGTTTTTTCCTGAATATATTCAGGAAAAAACGCATACGCCCTTTTTGGCCAACCAAGCAAGCTTGCAAAGGAAATCTGCACTACAATGAAGTCTCACTTCCCCCCGGTCAAAAGGGCCATCTGAAAAAAGTGTAAAATCCAGAAAGGCAGGACAGGCCATGGAGAACTGGGAGCCTTGTTATGCTGATGGGCGGGATGTAAATTGCCAACAGACACTCGGGAGAAGTGTATGGTGTTTCCTGAAACATCTAAAAAACAAAGCAACAGAGCCTAGGGCACTTCCACTTATGGTCCTATAGCTTAGGGAAATTAAAATCAAAAAGACACAGCCACCCCAAAGTTTGGGACGCCTCTGTTTACAAGAACCTCGTTTACAGTACAAGTTCAACATCGCAGAAAGTGAAAAATGGATAAAGAAGTTGTGGTATTTACTTACAAAGCAATATCACTCAGCAATGAAATCTATGTCATCAGGCCCTTAGCAGCACAATGAGTGGATTCAGGTATGATGATTCTAACTGAAATAAGTCACACAGAAAAAGAAACATCATAAGATATCAGTAATACACGGAATGTAAACTTGGCTACACAGGAACTGAATTACAGAACAGAACAGGGTCTCAAATTTAGAAAACCAACTTATGCTTTCTTAAGGGTAAAGGTGAGTTGGGGTGCTGCATAAAACCAGAGATTGAAATGAGCACAGATAAAGTTCCTTAAGCCAAATATGGAATAGACAAGAGCTACCTCTTGCTCAACGAAATGGACTCAACACCGCATATTAAATGCCTAAGAATGTACCTGACTAGTAAGTATCTTAAAACCTATGGATTGCTATGTCTCCGAAAGAGAATCAAGCATGTGTACAGGGGCATAAACGCAGCAGTGATAGGATTGGAGAGGTTCGGTGAGCAAATGAAGACCCTTTGAAGTCATATTGCATGGTACCCATTCCACGGGTTTCAACTACCCAGGTTTAAGGTATTCTTCCTTCAGCTAAAACATGCATGTGGAACCTAGAGTATGATCAACCATGTGATCGGGAGACGTGTTCAAATATGTCTCAGTTTTCGTACCCTGGTACTCGGGTGCAACATTCCAGACCCTTTACTAACACCCTCCTGACTTGGAGAGTCAGTCCCTTTAACCTCCTGTTTGGCCCAGTTTGCAATTTCTGCGGAAGATGAACAGGAATAGCGAGAACCAATGAGAGACTAGCTGGAGGTGTCTGGACGGGCAAATTTAACTCTCATTTCCCACCAGGAAGAGGAATTAACCAAAGGCTCACCGTGCTGTGCTGGAACCAGATTAGGGCCTGAAGCCATCCTGCGGTGTTGCGGCCAGCTCAAAAGAAAGCGAGTTGAAGAAAGGAGCTCAGGGGCACTGTAATTCACAAACCTGCAGAGTTATAAATGACAGCTATCGTCCAAAAATATACTGAAGTAAGGTTTCCAAGAGGACTTGAAAGCGGGGCAGAATTGCAGGAAACCGATTTCAGGAGGCAGACTGGAATTGCATTGAAAGCATAGGAAAAGAGGCAGAACGTCCACAATGATGCACTTGGCCAAAAAGGGCGTATGCGTTTTTTCCTGAATATATTCAGGAAAAAACGCATACGCCCTTTTTGGCCAACCAAGCAAGCTTGCAAAGGAAATCTGCACTACAATGAAGTCTCACTTCCCCCCGGTCAAAAGGGCCATCTGAAAAAAGTGTAAAATCCAGAAAGGCAGGACAGGCCATGGAGAACTGGGAGCCTTGTTATGCTGATGGGCGGGATGTAAATTGCCAACAGACACTCGGGAGAAGTGTATGGTGTTTCCTGAAACATCTAAAAAACAAAGCAACAGAGCCTAGGGCACTTCCACTTATGGTCCTATAGCTTAGGGAAATTAAAATCAAAAAGACACAGCCACCCCAAAGTTTGGGACGCCTCTGTTTACAAGAACCTCGTTTACAGTACAAGTTCAACATCGCAGAAAGTGAAAAATGGATAAAGAAGTTGTGGTATTTACTTACAAAGCAATATCACTCAGCAATGAAATCTATGTCATCAGGCCCTTAGCAGCACAATGAGTGGATTCAGGTATGATGATTCTAACTGAAATAAGTCACACAGAAAAAGAAACATCATAAGATATCAGTAATACACGGAATGTAAACTTGGCTACACAGGAACTGAATTACAGAACAGAACAGGGTCTCAAATTTAGAAAACCAACTTAAGCTTTCTTAAGGGTAAAGGTGAGTTGGGGTGCTGCATAAAACCAGAGATTGAAATGAGCACAGATAAAGTTCCTTAAGCCAAATATGGAATAGACAAGAGCTACCTCTTGCTCAACGAAATGGACTCAACACCGCATATTAAATGCCTAAGAATGTACCTGACTAGTAAGTATCTTAAAACCTATGGATTGCTATGTCTCCGAAAGAGAATCAAGCATGTGTACAGGGGCATAAACGCAGCAGTGATAGGATTGGAGAGGTTCGGTGAGCAAATGAAGACCCTTTGAAGTCATATTGCATGGTACCCATTCCACGGGTTTCAACTACCCAGGTTTAAGGTATTCTTCCTTCAGCTAAAACATGCATGTGGAACCTAGAGTATGATCAACCATGTGATCGGGAGACGTGTTCAAATATGTCTCAGTTTTCGTACCCTGGTACTCGGGTGCAACATTCCAGACGCTTTACTAACACCCTCCTGACTTGGAGAGTCAGTCCCTTTAACCTCCTGTTTGGCCCAGTTTGCAATTTCTGCGGAAGATGAACAGGAATAGCGAGAACCAATGAGAGACTAGCTGGAGGTGTCTGGACGGGCAAATTTAACTCTCATTTCCCACCAGGAAGAGGAATTAACCAAAGGCTCAGCGTGCTGTGCCGGAACCAGATTAGGGCCTGAAGCCATCCTGCGGTGTTGCGGCCAGCTCAAAAGAAAGCGAGTTGAAGAAAGGAGCTCAGGGGCACTGTAATTCACAAACCTGCAGAGTTATAAATGACAGCTATCGTCCAAAAATATACTGAAGTAAGGTTTCCAAGAGGACTTGAAAGCGGGGCAGAATTGCAGGAAACCGATTTCAGGAGGCAGACTGGAATTGCATTGAAAGCATAGGAAAAGAGGCAGAACGTCCACAATGATGCACTTGGCCAAAAAGGGCGTATGCGTTTTTTCCTGAATATATTCAGGAAAAAACGCATACGCCCTTTTTGGCCAACCAAGCAAGCTTGCAAAGGAAATCTGCACTACAATGAAGTCTCACTTCCCCCCGGTCAAAAGGGCCATCTGAAAAAAGTGTAAAATCCAGAAAGGCAGGACAGGCCATGGAGAACTGGGAGCCTTGTTATGCTGATGGGCGGGATGTAAATTGCCAACAGACACTCGGGAGAAGTGTATGGTGTTTCCTGAAACATCTAAAAAACAAAGCAACAGAGCCTAGGGCACTTCCACTTATGGTCCTATAGCTTAGGGAAATTAAAATCAAAAAGACACAGCCACCCCAAAGTTTGGGACGCCTCTGTTTACAAGAACCTCGTTTACAGTACAAGTTCAACATCGCAGAAAGTGAAAAATGGATAAAGAAGTTGTGGTATTTACTTACAAAGCAATATCACTCAGCAATGAAATCTATGTCATCAGGCCCTTAGCAGCACAATGAGTGGATTCAGGTATGATGATTCTAACTGAAATAAGTCACACAGAAAAAGAAACATCATAAGATATCAGTAATACACGGAATGTAAACTTGGCTACACAGGAACTGAATTACAGAACAGAACAGGGTCTCAAATTTAGAAAACCAACTTATGCTTGCTTAAGGGGAAAGGTGAGTTGGGGTGCTGCATAAAACCAGAGATTGAAATGAGCACAGATAAAGTTCCTTAAGCCAAATATGGAATAGACAAGAGCTACCTCTTGCTCAACGAAATGGACTCAACACCGCATATTAAATGCCTAAGAATGTACCTGACTAGTAAGTATCTTAAAACCTATGGATTGCTATGTCTCCGAAAGAGAATCAAGCATGTGTACAGGGGCATAAACGCAGCAGTGATAGGATTGGAGAGGTTCGGTGAGCAAATGAAGACCCTTTGAAGTCATATTGCATGGTACCCATTCCACGGGTTTCAACTACCCAGGTTTAAGGTATTCTTCCTTCAGCTAAAACATGCATGTGGAACCTAGAGTATGATCAACCATGTGATCGGGAGACGTGTTCAAATATGTCTCAGTTTTCGTACCCTGGTACTCGGGTGCAACATTCCAGACGCTTTACTAACACCCTCCCGACTTGGAGAGTCAGTCCCTTTAACCTCCTGTTTGGCCCAGTTTGCAATTTCTGCGGAAGATGAACAGGAATAGCGAGAACCAATGAGAGACTAGCTGGAGGTGTCTGGACGGGCAAATTTAACTCTCATTTCCCACCAGGAAGAGGAATTAACCAAAGGCTCAGCGTGCCGTGCCGGAACCAGATTAGGGCCTGAAGCCATCCTGCGGTGTTGCGGCCAGCTCAAAAGAAAGCGAGTTGAAGAAAGGAGCTCAGGGGCACTGTAATTCACAAACCTGCAGAGTTATAAATGACAGCTATCGTCCAAAAATATACTGAAGTAAGGCTGCCAAGAGGACTTGAAAGCGGGGCAGAATTGCAGGAAACCGATCTCAGGAGGCAGACTGGAATTGCATTGAAAGCATAGGAAAAGAGGCAGAACGTCCACAATGATGCACTTGGCCAAAAAGGGCGTATGCGTTTTTTCCTGAATATATTCAGGAAAAAACGCATACGCCCTTTTTGGCCAACCAAGCAAGCTTGCAAAGGAAATCTGCACTACAATGAAGTCTCACTTCCCCCCGGTCAAAAGGGCCATCTGAAAAAAGTGTAAAATCCAGAAAGGCAGGACAGGCCATGGAGAACTGGGAGCCTTGTTATGCTGATGGGCGGGATGTAAATTGCCAACAGACACTCGGGAGAAGTGTATGGTGTTTCCTGAAACATCTAAAAAACAAAGCAACAGAGCCTAGGGTACTTCCACTTATGGTCCTATAGCTTAGGGAAATTAAAATCAAAAAGACACAGCCACCCCAAAGTTTGGGACGCCTCTGTTTACAAGAACCTCGTGTACAGTACAAGTTCAACATCGCAGAAAGTGAAAAATGGATAAAGAAGTTGTGGTATTTACTTACAAAGCAATATCACTCAGCAATGAAATCTATGTCATCAGGCCCTTAGCAGCACAATGAGTGGATTCAGGTATGATGATTCTAACTGAAATAAGTCACACAGAAAAAGAAACATCATAAGATATCAGTAATACACGGAATGTAAACTTGGCTACACAGGAACTGAATTACAGAACAGAACAGGGTCTCAAATTTAGAAAACCAACTTATGCTTGCTTAAGGGTAAAGGTGAGTTGGGGTGCTGCATAAAACCAGAGATTGAAATGAGCACAGATAAAGTTCCTTAAGCCAAATATGGAATAGACAAGAGCTACCTCTTGCTCAACGAAATGGACTCAACACCGCATATTAAATGCCTAAGAATGTACCTGACTAGTAAGTATCTTAAAACCTATGGATTGCTATGTCTCCGAAAGAGAATCAAGCATGTGTACAGGGGCATAAACGCAGCAGTGATAGGATTGGAGAGGTTCGGTGAGCAAATGAAGACCCTTTGAAGTCATATTGCATGGTACCCATTCCACGGGTTTCAACTACCCAGGTTTAAGGTATTCTTCCTTCAGCTAAAACATGCATGTGGAACCTAGAGTATGATCAACCATGTGATCGGGAGACGTGTTCAAATATGTCTCAGTTTTCGTACCCTGGTACTCGGGTGCAACATTCCAGACGCTTTACTAACACCCTCCTGACTTGGAGAGTCAGTCCCTTTAACCTCCTGTTTGGCCCAGTTTGCAATTTCTGCGGAAGATGAACAGGAATAGCGAGAACCAATGAGAGACTAGCTGGAGGTGTCTGGACGGGCAAATTTAACTCTCATTTCCCACCAGGAAGAGGAATTAACCAAAGGCTCAGCGTGCCGTGCTGGAACCAGATTAGGGCCTGAAGCCATCCTGCGGTGTTGCGGCCAGCTCAAAAGAAAGCGAGTTGAAGAAAGGAGCTCAGGGGCACTGTAATTCACAAACCTGCAGAGTTATAAATGACAGCTATCGTCCAAAAATATACTGAAGTAAGGTTTCCAAGAGGACTTGAAAGCGGGGCAGAATTGCAGGAAACCGATTTCAGGAGGCAGACTGGAATTACATTGAAAGCATAGGAAAAGAGGCAGAACGTCCACAATGATGCACTTGGCCAAAAAGGGCTTATGCGTTTTTTCCTGAATATATTCAGGAAAAAACGCATACGCCCTTTTTGGCCAACCAAGCAAGCTTGCAAAGGAAATCTGCACTACAATGAAGTCTCACTTCCCCCCGGTCAAAAGGGCCATCTGAAAAAAGTGTAAAATCCAGAAAGGCAGGACAGGCCATGGAGAACTGGGAGCCTTGTTATGCTGATGGGCGGGATGTAAATTGCCAACAGACACTCGGGAGAAGTGTATGGTGTTTCCTGAAACATCTAAAAAACAAAGCAACAGAGCCTAGGGCACTTCCACTTATGGTCCTATAGCTTAGGGAAATTAAAATCAAAAAGACACAGCCACCCCAAAGTTTGGGACGCCTCTGTTTACAAGAACCTCGTTTACAGTACAAGTTCAACATCGCAGAAAGTGAAAAATGGATAAAGAAGTTGTGGTATTTACTTACAAAGCAATATCACTCAGCAATGAAATCTATGTCATCAGGCCCTTAGCAGCACAATGAGTGGATTCAGGTATGATGATTCTAACTGAAATAAGTCACACAGAAAAAGAAACATCATAAGATATCAGTAATACACGGAATGTAAACTTGGCTACACAGGAACTGAATTACAGAACAGAACAGGGTCTCAAATTTAGAAAACCAACTTATGCTTGCTTAAGGGGAAAGGTGAGTTGGGGTGCTGCATAAAACCAGAGATTGAAATGAGCACAGATAAAGTTCCTTAAGCCAAATATGGAATAGACAAGAGCTACCTCTTGCTCAACGAAATGGACTCAACACCGCATATTAAATGCCTAAGAATGTACCTGACTAGTAAGTATCTTAAAACCTATGGATTGCTATGTCTCCGAAAGAGAATCAAGCATGTGTACAGGGGCATAAACGCAGCAGTGATAGGATTGGAGAGGTTCGGTGAGCAAATGAAGACCCTTTGAAGTCATATTGCATGGTACCCATTCCACGGGTTTCAACTACCCAGGTTTAAGGTATTCTTCCTTCAGCTAAAACATGCATGTGGAACCTAGAGTATGATCAACCATGTGATCGGGAGACGTGTTCAAATATGTCTCAGTTTTCGTACCCTGGTACTCGGGTGCAACATTCCAGACGCTTTACTAACACCCTCCCGACTTGGAGAGTCAGTCCCTTTAACCTCCTGTTTGGCCCAGTTTGCAATTTCTGCGGAAGATGAACAGGAATAGCGAGAACCAATGAGAGACTAGCTGGAGGTGTCTGGACGGGCAAATTTAACTCTCATTTCCCACCAGGAAGAGGAATTAACCAAAGGCTCAGCGTGCCGTGCCGGAACCAGATTAGGGCCTGAAGCCATCCTGCGGTGTTGCGGCCAGCTCAAAACAAAGCGAGTTGAAGAAAGGAGCTCAGGGGCACTGTAATTCACAAACCTGCAGAGTTATAAATGACAGCTATCGTCCAAAAATATACTGAAGTAAGGCTGCCAAGAGGACTTGAAAGCGGGGCAGAATTGCAGGAAACCGATTTCAGGAGGTAGACTGGAATTGCATTGAAAGCATAGGAAAAGAGGCAGAACGTCCACAATGATGCACTTGGCCAAAAAAGTAGTATGCGTTTTTTCCTGAATATATTCAGGAAAAAACGCATACGCCCTTTTTGGCCAACCAAGCAAGCTTGCAAAGGAAATCTGCACTACAATGAAGTCTCACTTCCCCCCGGTCAAAAGGGCCATCTGAAAAAAGTGTAAAATCCAGAAAGGCAGGACAGGCCATGGAGAACTGGGAGCCTTGTTATGCTGATGGGCGGGATGTAAATTGCCAACAGACACTCGGGAGAAGTGTATGGTGTTTCCTGAAACATCTAAAAAACAAAGCAACAGAGCCTAGGGCACTTCCACTTATGGTCCTATAGCTTAGGGAAATTAAAATCAAAAAGACACAGCCACCCCAAAGTTTGGGACGCCTCTGTTTACAAGAACCTCGTTTACAGTACAAGTTCAACATCGCAGAAAGTGAAAAATGGATAAAGAAGTTGTGGTATTTACTTACAAAGCAATATCACTCAGCAATGAAATCTATGTCATCAGGCCCTTAGCAGCACAATGAGTGGATTCAGGTATGATGATTCTAACTGAAATAAGTCACACAGAAAAAGAAACATCATAAGATATCAGTAATACACGGAATGTAAACTTGGCTACACAGGAACTGTATTACAGAACAGAACAGGGTCTCAAATTTAGAAAACCAACTTATGCTTGCTTAAGGGGAAAGGTGAGTTGGGGTGCTGCATAAAACCAGAGATTGAAATGAGCACAGATAAAGTTCCTTAAGCCAAATATGGAATAGACAAGAGCTACTCCTTGCTCAACGAAATGGACTCAACACCCCATATTAAACGCCTAAGAATGTACCTGACTAGTAAGTATCTTAAAACCTATGGATTGCTATGTCTCCAAAAGAGAATCAAGCATGTGTACAGGGGCATAAACGCAGCAGTGATAGGATTGGAGAGGTTCGGTGAGCAAATGAAGACCCTTTGAAGTCATATTGCATGGTACCCATTCCACGGGTTTCAACTACCCAGGTTTAAGGTATTCTTCCTTCAGGTAAAACATGCATGTGGAACCTAGAGTATGATCAACCATGTGATCGGGAGACGTGTTCAAATATGTCTCAGTTTTCGTACCCTGGTACTCGGGTGCAACATTCCAGACGCTTTACTAACACCCTCCCGACTTGGAGAGTCAGTCCCTTTAACCTCCTGTTTGGCCCAGTTTGCAATTTCTGCGGAAGATGAACAGGAATAGCGAGAACCAATGAGAGACTAGCTGGAGGTGTCTGGACGGGCAAATTTAACTCTCATTTCCCACCAGGAAGAGGAATTAACCAAAGGCTCAGCGTGCCGTGCTGGAACCAGATTAGGGCCTGAAGCCATCCTGCGGTGTTGCGGCCAGCTCAAAAGAAAGCGAGTTGAAGAAAGGAGCTCAGGGGCACTGTAATTCACAAACCTGCAGAGTTATAAATGACAGCTATCGTCCAAAAATATACTGAAGTAAGGTTTCCAAGAGGACTTGAAAGCGGGGCAGAATTGCAGGAAACCGATTTCAGGAGGCAGACTGGAATTGCATTGAAAGCATAGGAAAAGAGGCAGAACGTCCACAATGATGCACTTGGCCAAAAAGGGCGTATGCGTTTTTTCCTGAATATATTCAGGAAAAAACGCATACGCCCTTTTTGGCCAACCAAGCAAGCTTGCAAAGGAAATCTGCACTACAATGAAGTCTCACTTCCCCCCGGTCAAAAGGGCCATCTGAAAAAAGTGTAAAATCCAGAAAGGCAGGACAGGCCATGGAGAACTGGGAGCCTTGTTATGCTGATGGGCGGGATGTAAATTGCCAACAGACACTCGGGAGAAGTGTATGGTGTTTCCTGAAACATCTAAAAAACAAAGCAACAGAGCCTAGGGCACTTCCACTTATGGTCCTATAGCTTAGGGAAATTAAAATCAAAAAGACACAGCCACCCCAAAGTTTGGGACGCCTCTGTTTACAAGAACCTCGTTTACAGTACAAGTTCAACATCGCAGAAAGTGAAAAATGGATAAAGAAGTTGTGGTATTTACTTACAAAGCAATATCACTCAGCAATGAAATCTATGTCATCAGGCCCTTAGCAGCACAATGAGTGGATTCAGGTATGATGATTCTAACTGAAATAAGTCACACAGAAAAAGAAACATCATAAGATATCAGTAATACACGGAATGTAAACTTGGCTACACAGGAACTGTATTACAGAACAGAACAGGGTCTCAAATTTAGAAAACCAACTTATGCTTGCTTAAGGGGAAAGGTGAGTTGGGGTGCTGCATAAAACCAGAGATTGAAATGAGCACAGATAAAGTTCCTTAAGCCAAATATGGAATAGACAAGAGCTACTCCTTGCTCAACGAAATGGACTCAACACCCCATATTAAACGCCTAAGAATGTACCTGACTAGTAAGTATCTTAAAACCTATGGATTGCTATGTCTCCGAAAGAGAATCAAGCATGTGTACAGGGGCATAAACGCAGCAGTGATAGGATTGGAGAGGTTCGGTGAGCAAATGAAGACCCTTTGAAGTCATATTGCATGGTACCCATTCCACGGGTTTCAACTACCCAGGTTTAAGGTATTCTTCCTTCAGGTAAAACATGCATGTGGAACCTAGAGTATGATCAACCATGTGATCGGGAGACGTGTTCAAATATGTCTCAGTTTTCGTACCCTGGTACTCGGGTGCAACATTCCAGACGCTTTACTAACACCCTCCCGACTTGGAGAGTCAGTCCCTTTAACCTCCTGTTTGGCCCAGTTTGCAATTTCTGCGGAAGATGAACAGGAATAGCGAGAACCAATGAGAGACTAGCTGGAGGTGTCTGGACGGGCAAATTTAACTCTCATTTCCCACCAGGAAGAGGAATTAACCAAAGGCTCAGCGTGCCGTGCTGGAACCAGATTAGGGCCTGAAGCCATCCTGCGGTGTTGCGGCCAGCTCAAAAGAAAGCGAGTTGAAGAAAGGAGCTCAGGGGCACTGTAATTCACAAACCTGCAGAGTTATAAATGACAGCTATCGTCCAAAAATATACTGAAGTAAGGTTTCCAAGAGGACTTGAAAGCGGGGCAGAATTGCAGGAAACCGATTTCAGGAGGCAGACTGGAATTGCATTGAAAGCATAGGAAAAGAGGCAGAACGTCCACAATGATGCACTTGGCCAAAAAGGGCGTATGCGTTTTTTCCTGAATATATTCAGGAAAAAACGCATACGCCCTTTTTGGCCAACCAAGCAAGCTTGCAAAGGAAATCTGCACTACAATGAAGTCTCACTTCCCCCCGGTCAAAAGGGCCATCTGAAAAAAGTGTAAAATCCAGAAAGGCAGGACAGGCCATGGAGAACTGGGAGCCTTGTTATGCTGATGGGCGGGATGTAAATTGCCAACAGACACTCGGGAGAAGTGTATGGTGTTTCCTGAAACATCTAAAAAACAAAGCAACAGAGCCTAGGGCACTTCCACTTATGGTCCTATAGCTTAGGGAAATTAAAATCAAAAAGACACAGCCACCCCAAAGTTTGGGACGCCTCTGTTTACAAGAACCTCGTTTACAGTACAAGTTCAACATCGCAGAAAGTGAAAAATGGATAAAGAAGTTGTGGTATTTACTTACAAAGCAATATCACTCAGCAATGAAATCTATGTCATCAGGCCCTTAGCAGCACAATGAGTGGATTCAGGTATGATGATTCTAACTGAAATAAGTCACACAGAAAAAGAAACATCATAAGATATCAGTAATACACGGAATGTAAACTTGGCTACACAGGAACTGAATTACAGAACAGAACAGGGTCTCAAATTTAGAAAACCAACTTATGCTTGCTTAAGGGTAAAGGTGAGTTGGGGTGCTGCATAAAACCAGACATTGAAATGAGCACAGATAAAGTTCCTTAAGCCAAATATGGAATAGACAAGAGCTACTCCTTGCTCAACGAAATGGACTTAACACCGCATATTAAATGCCTAAGAATGTACCTGACTAGTAAGTATCTTAAAACCTATGGATTGCTATGTCTCCGAAAGAGAATCAAGCATGTGTACAGGGGCATAAACGCAGCAGTGATAGGATTGGAGAGGTTCGGTGAGCAAATGAAGACCCTTTGAAGTCATATTGCATGGTACCCATTCCACGGGTTTCAACTACCCAGGTTTAAGGTATTCTTCCTTCAGCTAAAACATGCATGTGGAACCTAGAGTATGATCAACCATGTGATCGGGAGACGTGTTCAAATATGTCTCAGTTTTCGTACCCTGGTACTCGGGTGCAACATTCCAGACGCTTTACTAACACCCTCCTGACTTGGAGAGTCAGTCCCTTTAACCTCCTGTTTGGCCCAGTTTGCAATTTCTGCGGAAGATGAACAGGAATAGCGAGAACCAATGAGAGACTAGCTGGAGGTGTCTGGACGGGCAAATTTAACTCTCATTTCCCACCAGGAAGAGGAATTAACCAAAGGCTCAGCGTGCCGTGCCGGAACCAGATTAGGGCCTGAAGCCATCCTGCGGTGTTGCGGCCAGCTCAAAAGAAAGCGAGTTGAAGAAAGGAGCTCAGGGGCACTGTAATTCACAAACCTGCAGAGTTATAAATGACAGCTATCGTCCAAAAATATACTGAAGTAAGGTTTCCAAGAGGACTTGAAAGCGGGGCAGAATTGCAGGAAACCGATCTCAGGAGGCAGACTGGAATTGCATTGAAAGCATAGGAAAAGAGGCAGAACGTCCACAATGATGCACTTGGCCAAAAAGGGCGTATGCGTTTTTTCCTGAATATATTCAGGAAAAAACGCATACGCCCTTTTTGGCCAACCAAGCAAGCTTGCAAAGGAAATCTGCACTACAATGAAGTCTCACTTCCCCCCGGTCAAAAGGGCCATCTGAAAAAAGTGTAAAATCCAGAAAGGCAGGACAGGCCATGGAGAACTGGGAGCCTTGTTATGCTGATGGGCGGGATGTAAATTGCCAACAGACACTGGGGAGAAGTGTATGGTGGTTCCTGAAACATCTAAAAAACAAAGCAACAGAGCCTAGGGCACTTCCACTTATGGTCCTATAGCTTAGGGAAATTAAAATCAAAAAGACACAGCCACCCCAAAGTTTGGGACGCCTCTGTTTACAAGAACCTCGTTTACAGTACAAGTTCAACATCGCAGAAAGTGAAAAATGGATAAAGAAGTTGTGGTATTTACTTACAAAGCAATATCACTCAGCAATGAAATCTATGTCATCAGGCCCTTAGCAGCACAATGAGTGGATTCAGGTATGATGATTCTAACTGAAATAAGTCACACAGAAAAAGAAACATCATAAGATATCAGTAATACACGGAATGTAAACTTGGCTACACAGGAACTGAATTACAGAACAGAACAGGGTCTCAAATTTAGAAAACCAACTTATGCTTGCTTAAGGGGAAAGGTGAGTTGGGGTGCTGCATAAAACCAGAGATTGAAATGAGCACAGATAAAGTTCCTTAAGCCAAATATGGAATAGACAAGAGCTACTCCTTGCTCAACGAAATGGACTCAACACCGCATATTAAATGCCTAAGAATGTACCTGACTAGTAAGTATCTTAAAACCTATGGATTGCTATGTCTCCGAAAGAGAATCAAGCATGTGTACAGGGACATAAACGCAGCAGTGATAGGATTGGAGAGGTTCGGTGAGCAAATGAAGACCCTTTGAAGTCATATTGCATGGTACCCATTCCACGGGTTTCAACTACCCAGGTTTAAGGTATTCTTCCTTCAGCTAAAACATGCATGTGGAACCTAGAGTATGATCAACCATGTGATCGGGAGACGTGTTCAAATATGTCTCAGTTTTCGTACCCTGGTACTCGGGTGCAACATTCCAGACGCTTTACTAACACCCTCCCGACTTGGAGAGTCAGTCCCTTTAACCTCCTGTTTGGCCCAGTTTGCAATTTCTGCGGAAGATGAACAGGAATAGCGAGAACCAATGAGAGACTAGCTGGAGGTGTCTGGACGGGCAAATTTAACTCTCATTTCCCACCAGGAAGAGGAATTAACCAAAGGCTCAGCGTGCCGTGCCGGAACCAGATTAGGGCCTGAAGCCATCCTGCGGTGTTGCGGCCAGCTCAAAACAAAGCGAGTTGAAGAAAGGAGCTCAGGGGCACTGTAATTCACAAACCTGCAGAGTTATAAATGACAGCTATCGTCCAAAAATATACTGAAGTAAGGCTGCCAAGAGGACTTGAAAGCGGGGCAGAATTGCAGGAAACCGATTTCAGGAGGTAGACTGGAATTGCATTGAAAGCATAGGAAAAGAGGCAGAACGTCCACAATGATGCACTTGGCCAAAAAAGTAGTATGCGTTTTTTCCTGAATATATTCAGGAAAAAACGCATACGCCCTTTTTGGCCAACCAAGCAAGCTTGCAAAGGAAATCTGCACTACAATGAAGTCTCACTTCCCCCCGGTCAAAAGGGCCATCTGAAAAAAGTGTAAAATCCAGAAAGGCAGGACAGGCCATGGAGAACTGGGAGCCTTGTTATGCTGATGGGCGGGATGTAAATTGCCAACAGACACTCGGGAGAAGTGTATGGTGTTTCCTGAAACATCTAAAAAACAAAGCAACAGAGCCTAGGGCACTTCCACTTATGGTCCTATAGCTTAGGGAAATTAAAATCAAAAAGACACAGCCACCCCAAAGTTTGGGACGCCTCTGTTTACAAGAACCTCGTTTACAGTACAAGTTCAACATCGCAGAAAGTGAAAAATGGATAAAGAAGTTGTGGTATTTACTTACAAAGCAATATCACTCAGCAATGAAATCTATGTCATCAGGCCCTTAGCAGCACAATGAGTGGATTCAGGTATGATGATTCTAACTGAAATAAGTCACACAGAAAAAGAAACATCATAAGATATCAGTAATACACGGAATGTAAACTTGGCTACACAGGAACTGAATTACAGAACAGAACAGGGTCTCAAATTTAGAAAACCAACTTATGCTTGCTTAAGGGTAAAGGTGAGTTGGGGTGCTGCATAAAACCAGACATTGAAATGAGCACAGATAAAGTTCCTTAAGCCAAATATGGAATAGACAAGAGCTACTCCTTGCTCAACGAAATGGACTCAACACCGCATATTAAACGCCTAAGAATGTACCTGACTAGTAAGTATCTTAAAACCTATGGATTGCTATGTCTCCGAAAGAGAATCAAGCATGTGTACAGGGGCATAAACGCAGCAGTGATAGGATTGGAGAGGTTCGGTGAGCAAATGAAGACCCTTTGAAGTCATATTGCATGGTACCCATTCCACGGGTTTCAACTACCCAGGTTTAAGGTATTCTTCCTTCAGCTAAAACATGCATGTGGAACCTAGAGTATGATCAACCATGTGATTGGGAGTCGTGTTCAAATATGTCTCAGTTTTCGTACCCTGGTACTCGGGTGCAACATTCCAGACGCTTTACTAACACCCTCCCGACTTGGAGAGTCAGTCCCTTTAACCTCCTGTTTGGCCCAGTTTGCAATTTCTGCGGAAGATGAACAGGAATAGCGAGAACCAATGAGAGACTAGCTGGAGGTGTCTGGACGGGCAAATTTAACTCTCATTTCCCACCAGGAAGAGGAATTAACCAAAGGCTCAGCGTGCCGTGCCGGAACCAGATTAGGGCCTGAAGCCATCCTGCGGTGTTGCGGCCAGCTCAAAAGAAAGCGAGTTGAAGAAAGGAGCTCAGGGGCACTGTAATTCACAAACCTGCAGAGTTATAAATGACAGCTATCGTCCAAAAATATACTGAAGTAAGGCTGCCAAGAGGACTTGAAAGCGGGGCAGAATTGCAGGAAACCGATTTCAGGAGGCAGACTGGAATTGCATTGAAAGCATAGGAAAAGAGGCAGAACGTCCACAATGATGCACTTGGCCAAAAAGGGCGTATGCGTTTTTTCCTGAATATATTCAGGAAAAAACGCATACGCCCTTTTTGGCCAACCAAGCAAGCTTGCAAAGGAAATCTGCACTACAATGAAGTCTCACTTCCCCCCGGTCAAAAGGGTCATCTGAAAAAAGTGTAAAATCCAGAAAGGCAGGACAGGCCATGGAGAACTGGGAGCCTTGTTATGCTGATGGGCAGGATGTAAATTGCCAACAGACACTCTGGAGAAGTGTATGGTGTTTCCTGAAACATGTAAAAAACAAAGCAACAGAGCCTAGGGCACTTCCACTTATGGTCCTATAGCTTAGGGAAATTAAAATCAAAAAGACACAGCCACCCCAAAGTTTGGGACGCCTCTGTTTACAAGAACCTCATTTACAGTACAAGTTCAACATCGCAGAAAGTGAAAAATGGATAAAGAAGTTGTGGTATTTACTTACAAAGCAATATCACTCAGCAATGAAATCTATGTCATCAGGCCCTTAGCAGCACAATGAGTGGATTCAGGTATGATGATTCTAACTGAAATAAGTCACACAGAAAAAGAAACATCATAAGATATCAGTAATACACGGAATGTAAACTTGGCTACACAGGAACTGAATTACAGAACAGAACAGGGTCTCAAATTTAGAAAACCAACTTATGCTTGCTTAAGGGGAAAGGTGAGTTGGGGTGCTGCATAAAACCAGAGATTGAAATGAGCACAGATAAAGTTCCTTAAGCCAAATATGGAATAGACAAGAGCTACTCCTTGCTCAACGAAATGGACTCAACACCGCATATTAAACGCCTAAGAATGTACCTGACTAGTAAGTATCTTAAAACCTATGGATTGCTATGTCTCCGAAAGAGAATCAAGCATGTGTACAGGGGCATAAACGCAGCAGTGATAGGATTGGAGAGGTTCGGTGAGCAAATGAAGACCCTTTGAAGTCATATTGCATGGTACCCATTCCACGGGTTTCAACTACCCAGGTTTAAGGTATTCTTCCTTCAGGTAAAACATGCATGTGGAACCTAGAGTATGATCAACCATGTGATCGGGAGACGTGTTCAAATATGTCTCAGTTTTCGTACCCTGGTACTCGGGTGCAACATTCTAGACGCTTTACTAACACCCTCCCGACTTGGAGAGTCAGTCCCTTTAACCTCCTGTTTGGCCCAGTTTGCAATTTCTGCGGAAGATGAACAGGAATAGCGAGAACCAATGAGAGACTAGCTGGAGGTGTCTGGACGGGCAAATTTAACTCTCATTTCCCACCAGGAAGAGGAATTAACCAAAGGCTCAGCGTGCCGTGCCGGAACCAGATTAGGGCCTGAAGCCATCCTGCGGTGTTGCGGCCAGCTCAAAAGAAAGCGAGTTGAAGAAAGGAGCTCAGGGGCACTGTAATTCACAAACCTGCAGAGTTATAAATGACAGCTATCGTCCAAAAATATACTGAAGTAAGGCTGCCAAGAGGACTTGAAAGCGGGGCAGAATTGCAGGAAACCGATTTCAGGAGGTAGACTGGAATTGCATTGAAAGCATAGGAAAAGAGGCAGAACGTCCACAATGATGCACTTGGCCAAAAAGGGCGTATGCGTTTTTTCCTGAATATATTCAGGAAAAAACGCATACGCCCTTTTTGGCCAACCAAGCAAGCTTGCAAAGGAAATCTGCACTACAATGAAGTCTCACTTCCCCCCGGTCAAAAGGGCCATCTGAAAAAAGTGTAAAATCCAGAAAGGCAGGACAGGCCATGGAGAACTGGGAGCCTTGTTATGCTGATGGGCGGGATGTAAATTGCCAACAGACACTCGGGAGAAGTGTATGGTGTTTCCTGAAACATGTAAAAAACAAAGCAACAGAGCCTAGGGCACTTCCACTTATGGTCCTATAGCTTAGGGAAATTAAAATCAAAAAGACACAGCCACCCCAAAGTTTGGGACGCCTCTGTTTACAAGAACCTCGTTTACAGTACAAGTTCAACATCGCAGAAAGTGAAAAATGGATAAAGAAGTTGTGGTATTTACTTACAAAGCAATATCACTCAGCAATGAAATCTATGTCATCAGGCCCTTAGCAGCACAATGAGTGGATTCAGGTACGATGATTCTAACTGAAATAAGTCACACAGAAAAAGAAATATCATAAGATATCACTAATACACGGAATGTAAACTTGGCTACACAGGAACTGAATTCCAAAACAGAACAGGGTCTCAAATTTAGAAAACCAACTTATGCTTGCTTAAGGGGAAAGGTGAGTTGGGGTGCTGCATAAAACCAGAGATTGAAATGAGCACAGATAAAGTTCCTTAAGCCAAATATGGAATAGACAAGAGCTACTCCTTGCTCAACAAAATGGACTAAACACCGCATATTAAACGCCTAAGAATGTACCTGACTAGTAAGTATCTTAAAACCTATGGATTGCTATGTCTCCGAAAGAGAATCAAGCATGTGTACAGGGGCATAAACGCAGCAGTGATAGGATTGGAGAGGTTCGGTGAGCAAATGAAGACCCTTTGAAGTCATATTGCATGGTACCCATTCCACGGGTTTCAACTACCCAGGTTTAAGGTATTCTTCCTTCAGCTAAAACATGCATGTGGAACCTAGAGTATGATCAACCATGTGATCGGGAGACGTGTTCAAATATGTCTCAGTTTTCGTACCCTGGTACTCGGGTGCAACATTCCAGACGCTTTACTAACATCCTCCCGACTTGGAGAGTCAGTCCCTTTAACCTCCTGTTTGGCCCAGTTTGCAATTTCTGCGGAAGATGAACAGGAATAGCGAGAACCAATGAGAGACTAGCTGGAGGTGTCTGGACGGGCAAATTTAACTCTCATTTCCCACCAGGAAGAGGAATTAACCAAAGGCTCAGCGTGCCGTGCCGGAACCAGATTAGGGCCTGAAGCCATCCTGCGGTGTTGCGGCCAGCTCAAAAGAAAGCGAGTTGAAGAAAGGAGCTCAGGGGCACTGTAATTCACAAACCTGCAGAGTTATAAATGACAGCTATCGTCCAAAAATATACTGAAGTAAGGCTGCCAAGAGGACTTGAAAGCGGGGCAGAATTGCAGGAAACCGATTTCAGGAGGTAGACTGGAATTGCATTGAAAGCATAGGAAAAGAGGCAGAACGTCCACAATGATGCACTTGGCCAAAAAGGGCGTATGTGTTTTTTCCTGAATATATTCAGGAAAAAACGCATACGCCCTTTTTGGCCAACCAAGCAAGCTTGCAAAGGAAATCTGCACTACAATGAAGTCTCACTTCCCCCCGGTCAAAAGGGCCATCTGAAAAAAGTGTAAAATCCAGAAAGGCAGGACAGGCCATGGAGAACTGGGAGCCTTGTTATGCTGATGGGCGGGATGTAAATTGCCAACAGACACTCGGGAGAAGTGTATGGTGTTTCCTGAAACATCTAAAAAACAAAGCAACAGAGCCTAGGGCACTTCCACTTATGGTCCTATAGCTTAGGGAAATTAAAATCAAAAAGACACAGCCACCCCAAAGTTTGGGACGCCTCTGTTTACAAGAACCTCGTGTACAGTACAAGTTCAACATCGCAGAAAGTGAAAAATGGATAAAGAAGTTGTGGTATTTACTTACAAAGCAATATCACTCAGCAATGAAATCTATGTCATCAGGCCCTTAGCAGCACAATGAGTGGATTCAGGTATGATGATTCTAACTGAAATAAGTCACACAGAAAAAGAAACATCATAAGATATCAGTAATACACGGAATGTAAACTTGGCTACACAGGAACTGAATTACAGAACAGAACAGGGTCTCAAATTTAGAAAACCAACTTATGCTTGCTTAAGGGGAAAGGTGAGTTGGGGTGCTGCATAAAACCAGAGATTGAAATGAGCACAGATAAAGTTCCTTAAGCCAAATATGGAATAGACAAGAGCTACTCCTTGCTCAACGAAATGGACTCAACACCGCATATTAAATGCCTAAGAATGTACCTGACTAGTAAGTATCTTAAAACCTATGGATTGCTATGTCTCCGAAAGAGAATCAAGCATGTGTACAGGGGCATAAACGCAGCAGTGATAGGATTGGAGAGGTTCGGTGAGCAAATGAAGACCCTTTGAAGTCATATTGCATGGTACCCATTCCACGGGTTTCAACTACCCAGGTTTAAGGTATTCTTCCTTCAGCTAAAACATGCATGTGGAACCTAGAGTATGATCAACCATGTGATTGGGAGTCGTGTTTAAATATGTCTCAGTTTTCGTACACTGGTACTCGGGTGCAACATTCCAGACGCTTTACTAACACCCTCCCGACTTGGAGAGTCAGTCCCTTTAACCTCCTGTTTGGCCCAGTTTGCAATTTCTGCGGAAGATGAACAGGAATAGCGAGAACCAATGAGAGACTAGCTGGAGGTGTCTGGACGGGCAAATTTAACTCTCATTTCCCACCAGGAAGAGGAATTAACCAAAGGCTCAGCATGCCGTGCCGGAACCAGATTAGGGCCTGAAGCCATCCTGCGGTGTTGCGGCCAGCTCAAAAGAAAGCGAGTTGAAGAAAGGAGCTCAGGGGCACTGTAATTCACAAACCTGCAGAGTTATAAATGACAGCTATCGTCCAAAAATATACTGAAGTAAGGCTGCCAAGAGGACTTGAAAGCGGGGCAGAATTGCAGGAAACCGATTTCAGGAGGTAGACTGGAATTGCATTGAAAGCATAGGAAAAGAGGCAGAACGTCCACAATGATGCAGTTGACCAAAAAGGGCGTATGCGTTTTTTTCCTGAATATATTCAGGAAAAAGCGCATATGCCCTTTTTGGCCAACCAAGCAAGCTTGCAAAGGAAATCTGCACTACAATGAAGTCTCACTTCCCCCCGGTCAAAAGGGCCATCTGAAAAAAGTGTAAAATCCAGAAAGGCAGGACAGGCCATGGAGAACTGGGAGCCTTGTTATGCTGATGGGCAGGATGTAAATTGCCAACAGACACTCGGGAGAAGTGTATGGTGTTTCCTGAAACATCTAAAAAACAAAGCAACAGAGCCTAGGGCACTTCCACTTATGGTCCTATAGCTTAGGGAAATTAAAATCAAAAAGACACAGCCACCCCAAAGTTTGGGACGCCTCTGTTTACAAGAACCTCGTTTACAGTACAAGTTCAACATCGCAGAAAGTGAAAAATGGATAAAGAAGTTGTGGTATTTACTTACAAAGCAATATCACTCAGCAATGAAATCTATGTCATCAGGCCCTTAGCAGCACAATGAGTGGATTCAGGTATGATGATTCTAACTGAAATAAGTCACACAGAAAAAGAAACATCATAAGATATCAGTAATACACGGAATGTAAACTTGGCTACACAGGAACTGAATTACAGAACAGAACAGGGTCTCAAATTTAGAAAACCAACTTATGCTTGCTTAAGGGGAAAGGTGAGTTGGGGTGCTGCATAAAACCAGAGATTGAAATGAGCACAGATAAAGTTCCTTAAGCCAAATATGGAATAGACAAGAGCTACTCCTTGCTCAACGAAATGGACTCAACACCGCATATTAAATGCCTAAGAATGTACCTGACTAGTAAGTATCTTAAAACCTATGGATTGCTATGTCTCCGAAAGAGAATCAAGCATGTGTACAGGGGCATAAACGCAGCAGTGATAGGATTGGAGAGGTTCGGTGAGCAAATGAAGACCCTTTGAAGTCATATTGCATGGTACCCATTCCACGGGTTTCAACTACCCAGGTTTAAGGTATTCTTCCTTCAGCTAAAACATGCATGTGGAACCTAGAGTATGATCAACCATGTGATTGGGAGTCGTGTTCAAATATGTCTCAGTTTTCGTACCCTGGTACTCGGGTGCAACATTCCAGACGCTTTACTAACACCCTCCCGACTTGGAGAGTCAGTCCCTTTAACCGCCTGTTTGGCCCAGTTTGCAATTTCTGCGGAAGATGAACAGGAATAGCGAGAACCAATGAGAGACTAGCTGGAGGTGTCTGGACGGGCAAATTTAACTCTCATTTCCCACCAGGAAGAGGAATTAACCAAAGGCTCAGCGTGCCGTGCCGGAACCAGATTAGGGCCTGAAGCCATCCTGCGGTGTTGCGGCCAGCTCAAAAGAAAGCGAGTTGAAAAAAGGAGCTCAGGGGCACTGTAATTCACAAACCTGCAGAGTTATAAATGACAGCTATCGTCCAAAAATATACTGAAGTAAGGCTGCCAAGAGGACTTGAAAGCGGGGCAGAATTGCAGGAAACCGATTTCAGGAGGTAGACTGGAATTGCATTGAAAGCATAGGAAAAGAGGCAGAACGTCCACAATGATGCACTTGGCCAAAAAGGGCGTATGCGTTTTTTCCTGAATATATTCAGGAAAAAACGCATATGCCCTTTTTGGCCAACCAAGCAAGCTTGCAAAGGAAATCTGCACTACAATGAAGTCTCACTTCCCCCCGGTCAAAAGGGTCATCTGAAAAAAGTGTAAAATCCAGAAAGGCAGGACAGGCCATGGAGAACTGGGAGCCTTGTTATGCTGATGGGCAGGATGTAAATTGCCAACAGACACTCGGGAGAAGTGTATGGTGTTTCCTGAAACATGTAAAAAACAAAGCAACAGAGCCTAGGGCACTTCCACTTATGGTCCTATAGCTTAGGGAAATTAAAATCAAAAAGACACAGCCACCCCAAAGTTTGGGACGCCTCTGTTTACAAGAACCTCACTTACAGTACAAGTTCAACATCGCAGAAAGTGAAAAATGGATAAAGAAGTTGTGGTATTTACTTACAAAGCAATATCACTCAGCAATGAAATCTATGTCATCAGGCCCTTAGCAGCACAATGAGTGGATTCAGGTATGATGATTCTAACTGAAATAAGTCACACAGAAAAAGAAACATCATAAGATACCAGTAATACACGGAATGTAAACTTGGCTACACAGGAACTGAATTACAGAACAGAACAGGGTCTCAAATTTAGAAAACCAACTTATGCTTGCTTAAGGGTAAAGGTGAGTTGGGGTGCTGCATAAAACCAGAGATTGAAATGAACACAGATAAAGTTCCTTAAGCCAAATATGGAATAGACAAGAGCTACTCCTTGCTCAACGAAATGGACTCAACACCGCATATTAAATGCCTAAGAATGTACCTGACTAGTAAGTATCTTAAAACCTATGGATTGCTATGTCTCCGAAAGAGAATCAAGCATGTGTACAGGGGCATAAACGCAGCAGTGATAGGATTGGAGAGGTTCGGTGAGCAAATGAAGACCCTTTGAAGTCATATTGCATGGTACCCATTCCACGGGTTTCAACTACCCAGGTTTAAGGTATTCTTCCTTCAGGTAAAACATGCATGTGGAACCTAGAGTATGATCAACCATGTGATCGGGAGACGTGTTCAAATATGTCTCAGTTTTCGTACCCTGGTACTCGGGTGCAACATTCCAGACGCTTTACTAACACCCTCCCGACTTGGAGAGTCAGTCCCTTTAACCTCCTGTTTGGCCCAGTTTGCAATTTCTGCGGAAGATGAACAGGAATAGCGAGAACCAATGAGAGACTAGCTGGAGGTGTCTGGACGGGCAAATTTAACTCTCATTTCCCACCAGGAAGAGGAATTAACCAAAGGCTCAGCGTGCCGTGCCGGAACCAGATTAGGGCCTGAAGCCATCCTGCGGTGTTGCGGCCAGCTCAAAAGAAAGCGAGTTGAAGAAAGGAGCTCAGGGGCACTGTAATTCACAAACCTGCAGAGTTATAAATGACAGCTATCGTCCAAAAATATACTGAAGTAAGGCTGCCAAGAGGACTTGAAAGCGGGGCAGAATTGCAGGAAACCGATTTCAGGAGGTAGACTGGAATTGCATTGAAAGCATAGGAAAAGAGGCAGAACGTCCACAATGATGCACTTGGCCATAAAGGGCGTATGCGTTTTTTCCTGAATATATTCAGGAAGAAACACATACGCCCGTTTTGGCCAACCAAGCAAGCTTGCAAAGGAAATCTGCACTACAATGAAGTCTCACTTCCCCCCGGTCAAAAGGGCCATCTGAAAAAAGTGTAAAATCCAGAAAGGCAGGACAGGCCATGGAGAACTGGGAGCCTTGTTATGCTGATGGGCGGGATGTAAATTGCCAACAGACACTCGGGAGAAGTGTATGGTGTTTCCTGAAACATCTAAAAAACAAAGCAACAGAGCCTAGGGCACTTCCACTTATGGTCCTATAGCTTAGGGAAATTAAAATCAAAAAGACACAGCCACCCCAAAGTTTGGGACACCTCTGTTTACAAGAACCTCGTTTACAGTACAAGTTCAACATTGCAGAAAGTGAAAAATGGATAAAGAAGTTGTGGTATTTACTTACAAAGCAATATCACTCAGCAATGAAATCTATGTCATCAGGCCCTTAGCAGCACAATGAGTGGATTCAGGTATGATGATTCTAACTGAAATAAGTCACACAGAAAAAGAAACATCATAAGATATCAGTAATACACGGAATGTAAACTTGGCTACACAGGAACTGAATTACAGAACAGAACAGGGTCTCAAATTTAGAAAACCAACTTATGCTTGCTTAAGGGGAAAGGTGAGTTGGGGTGCTGCATAAAACCAGAGATTGAAATGAGCACAGATAAAGTTCCTTAAGCCAAATATGGAATAGACAAGAGCTACTCCTTGCTCAACGAAATGGACTCAACACCGCATATTAAACGCCTAAGAATGTACCTGACTAGTAAGTATCTTAAAACCTATGGATTGCTATGTCTCCGAAAGAGAATCAAGCATGTGTACAGGGGCATAAACGCAGCAGTGATAGGATTGGAGAGGTTCGGTGAGCAAATGAAGACCCTTTGAAGTCATATTGCATGGTACCCATTCCACGGGTTTCAACTACCCAGGTTTAAGGTATTCTTCCTTCAGCTAAAACATGCATGTGGAACCTAGAGTATGATCAACCATGTGATCGGGAGACGTGTTCAAATATGTCTCAGTTTTCGTACCCTGGTACTCGGGTGCAACATTCTAGACGCTTTAATAACACCCTCCCGACTTGGAGAGTCAGTCCCTTTAACCTCCTGTTTGGCCCAGTTTGCAATTTCTGCGGAAGATGAACAGGAATAGCGAGAACCAATGAGAGACTAGCTGGAGGTGTCTGGACGGGCAAATTTAACTCTCATTTCCCACCAGGAAGAGGAATTAACCAAAGGCTCAGCGTGCCGTGCCGGAACCAGATTAGGGCCTGAAGCCATCCTGCGGTGTTGCGGCCAGCTCAAAAGAAAGCGAGTTGAAGAAAGGAGCTCAGGGGCACTGTAATTCACAAACCTGCAGAGTTATAAATGACAGCTATCGTCCAAAAATATACTGAAGTAAGGCTGCCAAGAGGACTTGAAAGCGGGGCAGAATTGCAGGAAACCGATTTCAGGAGGTAGACTGGAATTGCATTGAAAGCATAGGAAAAGAGGCAGAACGTCCACAATGATGCACTTGGCCAAAAAGGGCATATGCGTTTTTTCCTGAATATATTCAGGAAAAAACGCATACGCCCGTTTTGGCCAACCAAGCAAGCTTGCAAAGGAAATCTGCACTACAATGAAGTCTCACTTCCCCCCGGTCAAAAGGGCCATCTGAAAAAAGTGTAAAATCCAGAAAGGCAGGACAGGCCATGGAGAACTGGGAGCCTTGTTATGCTGATGGGCGGGATGTAAATTGCCAACAGACACTCGGGAGAAGTGTATGGTGTTTCCTGAAACATCTAAAAAACAAAGCAACAGAGCCTAGGGCACTTCCACTTATGGTCCTATAGCTTAGGGAAATTAAAATCAAAAAGACACAGCCACCCCAAAGTTTGGGACGCCTCTGTTTACAAGAACCTCGTTTACAGTACAAGTTCAACATCGCAGAAAGTGAAAAATGGATAAAGAAGTTGTGGTATTTACTTACAAAGCAATATCACTCAGCAATGAAATCTATGTCATCAGGCCCTTAGCAGCACAATGAGTGGATTCAGGTACGATGATTCTAACTGAAATAAGTCACACAGAAAAAGAAATATCATAAGATATCACTAATAAACGGAATGTAAACTTGGCTACACAGGAACTGAATTCCAAAACAGAACAGGGTCTCAAATTTAGAAAACCAACTTATGCTTGCTTAAGGGGAAAGGTGAGTTGGGGTGCTGCATAAAACCAGAGATTGAAATGAGCACAGATAAAGTTCCTTAAGCCAAATATGGAATAGACAAGAGCTACTCCTTGCTCAACAAAATGGACTAAACACCGCATATTAAACGCCTAAGAATGTACCTGACTAGTAAGTATCTTAAAACCTATGGATTGCTATGTCTCTGAAAGAGAATCAAGCATGTGTACAGGGGCATAAACGCAGCAGTGATAGGATTGGAGAGGTTCGGTGAGCAAATGAAGACCCTCTGAAGTCATATTACATGGTACCCATTCCACGGGTTTCAACTAACCAGGTTTAAGGTATTCTTCCTTCAGCTAAAACATGCATGTGGAACCTAGAGTATGATCAACCATGTGATCGGGAGATATGTTCAAATATGTCTCAGTTTCGTACCCTGGTACTCGGGTGCAACATTCCAGACGCTTTACTAACACCCTCCCGACTTGGAGAGTCAGCGCCTTTAACCTCCTGTTTGGCCCAGTTTGCAATTTCTGCGGAAGATGAACAGGAATAGCGAGAACCAATGAGAGACTAGCTGGAGGTGTCTGGACGGGCAAATTTAACCCTCATTTCCCACCAGGAAGAGGAATTAACCAAAGGCTCAGCGTGCCGTGCCGGAACCAGATTAGGGCCTGAAGCCATCCTGCGGTGTTGCGGCCAGCTCAAAAGAAAGCGAGTTGAAGAAAGGAGCTCAGGGGCACTGTAATTCACAAACCTGCAGAGTTATAAATGACAGCTATCGTCCAAAAATATACTGAAGTAAGGCTGCCAAGAGGACTTGAAAGCGGGGCAGAATTGCAGGAAACCGATTTCAGGAGGTAGACTGGAATTGCATTGAAAGCATAGGAAAAGAGGCAGAACGTCCACAATGATGTACTTGGCCAAAAAGGGCGTATGCGTTTTTTCCTGAATATATTCAGGAAAAAACGCATACGCCCTTTTTGGCCAACCAAGCAAGCTTGCAAAGGAAATCTGCACTACAATGAAGTCTCACTTCCCCCCGGTCAAAAGGGCCATCTGAAAAAAGTGTAAAATCCAGAAAGGCAGGACAGGCCATGGAGAACTGGGAGCCTTGTTATGCTGATGGGCGGGATGTAAATTGCCAACAGACACTCGGGAGAAGTGTATGGTGTTTCCTGAAACATCTAAAAAACAAAGCAACAGAGCCTAGGGCACTTCCACTTATGGTCCTATAGCTTAGGGAAATTAAAATCAAAAAGACACAGCCACCCCAAAGTTTGGGACGCCTCTGTTTACAAGAACCTCGTTTACAGTACAAGTTCAACATCGCAGAAAGTGAAAAATGGATAAAGAAGTTGTGGTATTTACTTACAAAGCAATATCACTCAGCAATGAAATCTATGTCATCAGGCCCTTAGCAGCACAATGAGTGGATTCAGGTACGATGATTCTAACTGAAATAAGTCACACAGAAAAAGAAATATCATAAGATATCACTAATACACGGAATGTAAACTTGGCTACACAGGAACTGAATTCCAAAACAGAACAGGGTCTCAAATTTAGAAAACCAACTTATGCTTGCTTAAGGGGAAAGGTGAGTTGGGGTGCTGCATAAAACCAGAGATTGAAATGAGCACAGATAAAGTTCCTTAAGCCAAATATGGAATAGACAAGAGCTACTCCTTGCTCAACGAAATGGACTCAACACCGCATATTAAATGCCTAAGAATGTACCTGACTAGTAAGTATCTTAAAACCTATGGATTGCTATGTCTCCGAAAGAGAATCAAGCATGTGTACAGGGGCATAAACGCAGCAGTGATAGGATTGGAGAGGTTCGGTGAGCAAATGAAGACCCTTTGAAGTTATATTGCATGGTACCCATTTCACGGGTTTCAACTACCCAGGTTTAAGGTATTCTTCCTTCAGCTAAAACATGCATGTGGAACCTAGAGTATGATCAACCATGTGATCGGGAGACGTGTTCAAACATGTCTCAGTTTTCGTACCCTGGTACTCGGGTGCAACATTCCAGATGCTTTACTAACACCCTCCCGACTTGGAGAGTCAGTCCCTTTAACCTCCTGTTTGGCCCAGTTTGCAATTTCTGCGGAAGATGAACAGGAATAGCGAGAACCAATGAGAGACTAGCTGGAGGTGTCTGGACGGGCAAATTTAACTCTCATTTCCCACCAGGAAGAGGAATTAACCAAAGGCTCAGCGTGCCGTTCCGGAACCAGATTAGGGCCTGAAGCCATCCTGCGGTGTTGCGGCCAGCTCAAAAGAAAGCGAGTTGAAGAAAGGAGCTCAGGGGCACTGTAATTCACAAACCTGCAGAGTTATAAATGACAGCTATCGTCCAAAAATATACTGAAGTAAGGCTGCCAAGAGGACTTGAAAGCGGGGCAGAATTGCAGGAAACCGATTTCAGGAGGTAGACTGGAATTGCATTGAAAGCATAGGAAAAGAGGCAGAACGTCCACAATGATGCACTTGGCCAAAAAGGGCGTATGCGTTTTTTCCTGAATATATTCAGGAAAAAACGCATACGCCCTTTTTGGCCAACCAAGCAAGCTTGCAAAGGAAATCTGCACTACAATGAAGTCTCACTTGCCCCCGGTCAAAAGGGCCATCTGAAAAAAGTGTAAAATCCAGAAAGGCAGGACAGGCCATGGAGAACTGGGAGCCTTGTTATGCTGATGGGCGGGATGTAAATTGCCAACAGACACTCAGGAGAAGTGTATGGTGTTTCCTGAAACATCTAAAAAACAAAGCAACAGAGCCTAGGGCACTTCCACTTATGGTCCTATAGCTTAGGGAAATTAAAATCAAAAAGACACAGCCACCCCAAAGTTTGGGACACCTCTGTTTACAAGAACCTCGTTTACAGTACAAGTTCAACATCGCAGAAAGTGAAAAATGGATAAAGAAGTTGTGGTATTTACTTACAAAGCAATATCACTCAGCAATGAAATCTATGTCATCAGGCCCTTAGCAGCACAATGAGTGGATTCAGGTATGATGATTCTAACTGAAATAAGTCACACAGAAAAAGAAACATCATAAGATATCAGTAATACACGGAATGTAAACTTGGCTACACAGGAACTGAATTACAGAACAGAACAGGGTCTCAAATTTAGAAAACCAACTTATGCTTGCTTAAGGGGAAAGGTGAGTTGGGGTGCTGCATAAAACCAGAGATTGAAATGAGCACAGATAAAGTTCCTTAAGCCAAATATGGAATAGACAAGAGCTACCTCTTGCTCAACGAAATGGACTCAACACCGCATATTAAACGCCTAAGAATGTACCTGACTAGTAAGTATCTTAAAACCTATGGATTGCTATGTCTCCGAAAGAGAATCAAGCATGTGTACAGGGGCATAAACGCAGCAGTGATAGGATTGGAGAGGTTCGGTGAGCAAATGAAGACCCTTTGAAGTCATATTGCATGGTACCCATTCCACGGGTTTCAACTACCCAGGTTTAAGGTATTCTTCCTTCAGGTAAAACATGCATGTGGAACCTAGAGTATGATCAACCATGTGATCGGGAGACGTGTTCAAATATGTCTCAGTTTTCGTACCCTGGTACTCGGGTGCAACATTCCAGACGCTTTACTAACACCCTCCCGACTTGGAGAGTCAGTCCCTTTAACCTCCTGTTTGGCCCAGTTTGCAATTTCTGCGGAAGATGAACAGGAATAGCGAGAACCAATGAGAGACTAGCTGGAGGTGTCTGGACGGGCAAATTTAACTCTCATTTCCCACCAGGAAGAGGAATTAACCAAAGGCTCAGCGTGCCGTGCCGGAACCAGATTAGGGCCTGAAGCCATCCTGCGGTGTTGCGGCCAGCTCAAAAGAAAGCGAGTTGAAGAAAGGAGCTCAGGGGCACTGTAATTCACAAACCTGCAGAGTTATAAATGACAGCTATCGTCCAAAATTATACTGAAGTAAGGCTGCCAAGAGGACTTGAAAGCGGGGCAGAATTGCAGGAAACCGATTTCAGGAGGCACACTGGAATTGCATTGAAAGCATAGGAAAAGAGGCAGAACGTCCACAATGATGCACTTGGCCAAAAAGGGCGTATGCGTTTTTTCCTGAATATATTCAGGAAAAAACGCATACGCCCTTTTTGGCCAACCAAGCAAGCTTGCAAAGGAAATCTGCACTACAATGAAGTCTCACTTCCCCCCGGTCAAAAGGGCCATCTGAAAAAAGTGTAAAATCCAGAAAGGCAGGACAGGCCATGGAGAACTGGGAGCCTTGTTATGCTGATGGGCGGGATGTAAATTGCCAACAGACACTCGGGAGAAGTGTATGGTGTTTCCTGAAACATCTAAAAAACAAAGCAACAGAGCCTAGGGCACTTCCACTTATGGTCCTATAGCTTAGGGAAATTAAAATCAAAAAGACACAGCCACCCCAAAGTTTGGGACGCCTCTGTTTACAAGAACCTCGTGTACAGTACAAGTTCAACATCGCAGAAAGTGAAAAATGGATAAAGAAGTTGTGGTATTTACTTACAAAGCAATATCACTCAGCAATGAAATCTATGTCATCAGGCCCTTAGCAGCACAATGAGTGGATTCAGGTATGATGATTCTAACTGAAATAAGTCACACAGAAAAAGAAACATCATAAGATATCAGTAATACACGGAATGTAAACTTGGCTACACAGGAACTGAATTACAGAACAGAACAGGGTCTCAAATTTAGAAAACCAACTTATGCTTGCTTAAGGGGAAAGGTGAGTTGGGGTGCTGCATAAAACCAGAGATTGAAATGAGCACAGATAAAGTTCCTTAAGCCAAATATGGAATAGACAAGAGCTACTCCTTGCTCAACGAAATGGACTCAACACCGCATATTAAATGCCTAAGAATGTACCTGACTAGTAAGTATCTTAAAACCTATGGATTGCTATGTCTCCGAAAGAGAATCAAGCATGTGTACAGGGGCATAAACGCAGCAGTGATAGGATTGGAGAGGTTCGGTGAGCAAATGAAGACCCTTTGAAGTCATATTGCATGGTACCCATTCCACGGGTTTCAACTACCCAGGTTTAAGGTATTCTTCCTTCAGCTAAAACATGCATGTGGAACCTAGAGTATGATCAACCATGTGATCGGGAGACGTGTTCAAATATGTCTCAGTTTTCGTACCCTGGTACTCGGGTGCAACATTCCAGACGCTTTACTAACACCCTCCCGACTTGGAGAGTCAGTCCCTTTAACCTCCTGTTTGGCCCAGTTTGCAATTTCTGCGGAAGATGAACAGGAATAGCGAGAACCAATGAGAGACTAGCTGGAGGTGTCTGGACGGGCAAATTTAACTCTCATTTCCCACCAGGAAGAGGAATTAACCAAAGGCTCAGCGTGCCGTGCCGGAACCAGATTAGGGCCTGAAGCCATCCTGCGGTGTTGCGGCCAGCTCAAAAGAAAGCGAGTTGAAGAAAGGAGCTCAGGGGCACTGTAATTCACAAACCTGCAGAGTTATAAATGACAGCTATCGTCCAAAAATATACTGAAGTAAGGCTGCCAAGAGGACTTGAAAGCGGGGCAGAATTGCAGGAAACCGATTTCAGGAGGTAGACTGGAATTGCATTGAAAGCATAGGAAAAGAGGCAGAACGTCCACAATGATGCACTTGGCCATAAAGGGCGTATGCGTTTTTTCCTGAATATATTCAGGAAGAAACGCATACGCCCGTTTTGGCCAACCAAGCAAGCTTGCAAAGGAAATCTGCACTACAATGAAGTCTCACTTCCCCCCGGTCAAAAGGGCCATCTGAAAAAAGTGTAAAATCCAGAAAGGCAGGACAGGCCATGGAGAACTGGGAGCCTTGTTATGCTGATGGGCGGGATGTAAATTGCCAACAGACACTCGGGAGAAGTGTATGGTGTTTCCTGAAACATCTAAAAAACAAAGCAACAGAGCCTAGGGCACTTCCACTTATGGTCCTATAGCTTAGGGAAATTAAAATCAAAAAGACACAGCCACCCCAAAGTTTGGGACACCTCTGTTTACAAGAACCTCGTTTACAGTACAAGTTCAACATCGCAGAAAGTGAAAAATGGATAAAGAAGTTGTGGTATTTACTTACAAAGCAATATCACTCAGCAATGAAATCTATGTCATCAGGCCCTTAGCAGCACAATGAGTGGATTCAGGTATGATGATTCTAACTGAAATAAGTCACACAGAAAAAGAAACATCGTAAGATATCAGTAATACACGGAATGTAAACTTGGCTACACAGGAACTGAATTACAGAACAGAACAGGGTCTCAAATTTAGAAAACCAACTTATGCTTTCTTAAGGGGAAAGGTGAGTTGGGGTGCTGCATAAAACCAGAGATTGAAATGAGCACAGATAAAGTTCCTTAAGCCAAATATGGAATAGACAAGAGCTACTCCTTGCTCAACGAAATGGACTCAACACCGCATATTAAATGCCTAAGAATGTACCTGACTAGTAAGTATCTTAAAACCTATGGATTGCTATGTCTCCGAAAGAGAATCAAGCATGTGTACAGGGGCATAAACGCAGCAGTGATAGGATTGGAGAGGTTCGGTGAGCAAATGAAGACCCTTTGAAGTCATATTGCATGGTACCCATTCCACGGGTTTCAACTACCCAGGTTTAAGGTATTCTTCCTTCAGCTAAAACATGCATGTGGAACCTAGAGTATGATCAACCATGTGATCGGGAGACGTGTTCAAATCTGTCCCACTTTTCGTACCCTGGTACTCGGGTGCAACATTCCAGACGCTTTAATAACACCCTCCCGACTTGGAGAGTCAGTCCCTTTAACCTCCTGTTTGGCCCAGTTTGCAATTTCTGCGGAAGATGAACAGGAATAGCGAGAACCAATGAGAGACTAGCTGGAGGTGTCTGGACGGGCAAATTTAACTCTCATTTCCCACCAGGAAGAGGAATTAACCAAAGGCTCAGCGTGCCGTGCCGGAACCAGATTAGGGCCTGAAGCCATCCTGCGGTGTTGCGGCCAGCTCAAAAGAAAGCGAGTTGAAGAAAGGAGCTCAGGGGCACTGTAATTCACAAACCTGCAGAGTTATAAATGACAGCTATCGTCCAAAAATATACTGAAGTAAGGCTGCCAAGAGGACTTGAAAGCGGGGCAGAATTGCAGGAAACCGATTTCAGGAGGCACACTGGAATTGCATTGAAAGCATAGGAAAAGAGGCAGAACGTCCACAATGATGCACTTGGCCAAAAAGGGCGTATGCGTTTTTTCCTGAATATATTCAGGAAAAAACGCATACGCCCTTTTTGGCCAACCAAGCAAGCTTGCAAAGGAAATCTGCACTACAATGAAGTCTCACTTCCCCCCGGTCAAAAGGGCCATCTGAAAAAAGTGTAAAATCCACAAAGACAGGACAGGCCATGGAGAACTGGGAGCCTTGTTATGCTGATGGGCGGGATGTAAATTGCCAACAGACACTCGGGAGAAGTGTATGGTGTTTCCTGAAACATCTAAAAAACAAAGCAACAGAGCCTAGGGCACTTCCACTTATGGTCCTATAGCTTAGGGAAATTAAAATCAAAAAGACACAGCCACCCCAAAGTTTGGGACGCCTCTGTTTACAGGAACCTCGTGTACAGTACAAGTTCAACATCGCAGAAAGTGAAAAATGGATAAAGAAGTTGTGGTATTTACTTACAAAGCAATATCACTCAGCAATGAAATCTATGTCATCAGGCCCTTAGCAGCACAATGAGTGGATTCAGGTATGATGATTCTAACTGAAATAAGTCACACAGAAAAAGAAACATCATAAGATATCAGTAATACACGGAATGTAAACTTGGCTACACAGGAACTGAATTACAGAACAGAACAGGGTCTCAAATTTAGAAAACCAACTTATGCTTGCTTAAGGGGAAAGGTGAGTTGGGGTGCTGCATAAAACCAGAGATTGAAATGAGCACAGATAAAGTTCCTTAAGCCAAATATGGAATAGACAAGAGCTACCTCTTGCTCAACGAAATGGACTCAACACCGCATATTAAATGCCTAAGAATGTACCTGACTAGTAAGTATCTTAAAACCTATGGATTGCTATGTCTCCGAAAGAGAATCAAGCATGTGTACAGGGGCATAAACGCAGCAGTGATAGGATTGGAGAGGTTCGGTGAGCAAATGAAGACCCTTTGAAGTCATATTGCATGGTACCCATTCCACGGGTTTCAACTACCCAGGTTTAAGGTATTCTTCCTTCAGCTAAAACATGCATGTGGAACCTAGAGTATGATCAACCATGTGATCGGGAGACGTGTTCAAATATGTCTCAGTTTTCGTACCCTGGTACTCGGGTGCAACATTCCAGACGCTTTACTAACACCCTCCCGACTTGGAGAGTCAGTCCCTTTAACCTCCTGTTTGGCCCAGTTTGCAATTTCTGCGGAAGATGAACAGGAATAGCGAGAACCAATGAGAGACTAGCTGGAGGTGTCTGGACGGGCAAATTTAACTCTCATTTCCCACCAGGAAGAGGAATTAACCAAAGGCTCAGCGTGCCGTGCCGGAACCAGATTAGGGCCTGAAGCCATCCTGCGGTGTTGCGGCCAGCTCAAAAGAAAGCGAGTTGAAGAAAGGAGCTCAGGGGCACTGTAATTCACAAACCTGCAGAGTTATAAATGACAGCTATCGTCCAAAATTATACTGAAGTAAGGCTGCCAAGAGGACTTGAAAGCGGGGCAGAATTGCAGGAAACCGATTTCAGGAGGCACACTGGAATTGCATTGAAAGCATAGGAAAAGAGGCAGAACGTCCACAATGATGCACTTGGCCAAAAAGGGCGTATGCGTTTTTTCCTGAATATATTCAGGAAAAAACGCATACGCCCTTTTTGGCCAACCAAGCAAGCTTGCAAAGGAAATCTGCACTACAATGAAGTCTCACTTCCCCCCGGTCAAAAGGGCCATCTGAAAAAAGTGTAAAATCCAGAAAGGCAGGACAGGCCATGGAGAACTGGGAGCCTTGTTATGCTGATGGGCGGGATGTAAATTGCCAACAGACACTCGGGAGAAGTGTATGGTGTTTCCTGAAACATCTAAAAAACAAAGCAACAGAGCCTAGGGCACTTCCACTTATGGTCCTATAGCTTAGGGAAATTAAAATCAAAAAGACACAGCCACCCCAAAGTTTGGGACGCCTCTGTTTACAAGAACCTCGTGTACAGTACAAGTTCAACATCGCAGAAAGTGAAAAATGGATAAAGAAGTTGTGGTATTTACTTACAAAGCAATATCACTCAGCAATGAAATCTATGTCATCAGGCCCTTAGCAGCACAATGAGTGGATTCAGGTATGATGATTCTAACTGAAATAAGTCACACAGAAAAAGAAACATCATAAGATATCAGTAATACACGGAATGTAAACTTGGCTACACAGGAACTGAATTACAGAACAGAACAGGGTCTCAAATTTAGAAAACCAACTTATGCTTGCTTAAGGGTAAAGGTGAGTTGGGGTGCTGCATAAAACCAGAGATTGAAATGAGCACAGATAAAGTTCCTTAAGCCAAATATGGAATAGACAAGAGCTACTCCTTGCTCAACGAAATGGACTCAACACCGCATATTAAATGCCTAAGAATGTACCTGACTAGTAAGTATCTTAAAACCTATGGATTGCTATGTCTCCGAAAGAGAATCAAGCATGTGTACAGGGGCATAAACGCAGCAGTGATAGGATTGGAGAGGTTCGGTGAGCAAATGAAGACCCTTTGAAGTCATATTGCATGGTACCCATTCCACGGGTTTCAACTACCCAGGTTTAAGGTATTCTTCCTTCAGCTAAAACATGCATGTGGAACCTAGAGTATGATCAACCATGTGATCGGGAGACGTGTTCAAATATGTCTCAGTTTTCGTACCCTGGTACTCGGGTGCAACATTCCAGACGCTTTACTAACACCCTCCCGACTTGGAGAGTCAGTCCCTTTAACCTCCTGTTTGGCCCAGTTTGCAATTTCTGCGGAAGATGAACAGGAATAGCGAGAACCAATGAGAGACTAGCTGGAGGTGTCTGGACGGGCAAATTTAACTCTCATTTCCCACCAGGAAGAGGAATTAACCAAAGGCTCAGCGTGCCGTGCCGGAACCAGATTAGGGCCTGAAGCCATCCTGCGGTGTTGCGGCCAGCTCAAAAGAAAGCGAGTTGAAGAAAGGAGCTCAGGGGCACTGTAATTCACAAACCTGCAGAGTTATAAATGACAACTATCGTCCAAAAATATACTGAAGTAAGGCTGCCAAGAGGACTTGAAAGCGGGGCAGAATTGCAGGAAACCGATTTCAGGAGGCAGACTGGAATTGCATTGAAAGCATAGGAAAAGAGGCAGAACGTCCACAATAATGCACTTGGCCAAAAAGGGCGTATGCGTTTTTTCCTGAATATATTCAGGAAAAAACGCATACGCCCTTTTTGGCCAACCAAGCAAGCTTGCAAAGGAAATCTGCACTACAATGAAGTCTCACTTCCCCCCGGTCAAAAGGCCATCTGAAAAAGGTGTAAAATCCAGAAAGGCAGGACAGGCCATGGAGAACTGGGAGCCTTGTTATGCTGATGGGCGGGATGTAAATTGCCAACAGACACTCGGGAGAAGTGTATGGTGTTTCCTGAAACATCTAAAAAACAAAGCAACAGAGCCTAGGGCACTTCCACTTATGGTCCTATAGCTTAGGGAAATTAAAATCAAAAAGACACAGCCACCCCAAAGTTTGGGACGCCTCTGTTTACAAGAACCTCGTGTACAGTACAAGTTCAACATCGCAGAAAGTGAAAAATGGATAAAGAAGTTGTGGTATTTACTTACAAAGCAATATCACTCAGCAATGAAATCTATGTCATCAGGCCCTTAGCAGCACAATGAGTGGATTCAGGTATGATGATTCTAACTGAAATAAGTCACACAGAAAAAGAAACATCATAAGATATCAGTAATACACGGAATGTAAACTTGGCTACACAGGAACTGAATTACAGAACAGAACAGGGTCTCAAATTTAGAAAACCAACTTATGCTTGCTTAAGGGGAAAGGTGAGTTGGGGTGCTGCATAAAACCAGAGATTGAAATGAGCACAGATAAAGTTCCTTAAGCCAAATATGGAATAGACAAGAGCTACTCCTTGCTCAACGAAATGGACTCAACACCGCATATTAAATGCCTAAGAATGTACCTGACTAGTAAGTATCTTAAAACCTATGGATTGCTATGTCTCCGAAAGAGAATCAAGCATGTGTACAGGGGCATAAACGCAGCAGTGATAGGATTGGAGAGGTTCGGTGAGCAAATGAAGACCCTTTGAAGTCATATTGCATGGTACCCATTCCACGGGTTTCAACTACCCAGGTTTAAGGTATTCTTCCTTCAGCTAAAACATGCATGTGGAACCTAGAGTATGATCAACCATGTGATCGGGAGACGTGTTCAAATATGTCTCAGTTTTCGTACCCTGGTACTCGGGTGCAACATTCCAGACGCTTTACTAACACCCTCCCGACTTGGAGAGTCAGTCCCTTTAACCTCCTGTTTGGCCCAGTTTGCAATTTCTGCGGAAGATGAACAGGAATAGCGAGAACCAATGAGAGACTAGCTGGAGGTGTCTGGACGGGCAAATTTAACTCTCATTTCCCACCAGGAAGAGGAATTAACCAAAGGCTCAGCGTGCCGTGCCGGAACCAGATTAGGGCCTGAAGCCATCCTGCGGTGTTGCGGCCAGCTCAAAAGAAAGCGAGTTGAAGAAAGGAGCTCAGGGGCACTGTAATTCACAAACCTGCAGAGTTATAAATGACAGCTATCGTCCAAAATTATACTGAAGTAAGGCTGCCAAGAGGACTTGAAAGCGGGGCAGAATTGCAGGAAACCGATTTCAGGAGGCACACTGGAATTGCATTGAAAGCATAGGAAAAGAGGCAGAACGTCCACAATGATGCACTTGGCCAAAAAGGGCGTATGCGTTTTTTCCTGAATATATTCAGGAAAAAACGCATACGCCCTTTTTGGCCAACCAAGCAAGCTTGCAAAGGAAATCTGCACTACAATGAAGTCTCACTTGCCCCCGGTCAAAAGGGCCATCTGAAAAAAGTGTAAAATCCAGAAAGGCAGGACAGGCCATGGAGAACTGGGAGCCTTGTTATGCTGATGGGCGGGATGTAAATTGCCAACAGACACTCGGGAGAAGTGTATGGTGTTTCCTGAAACATCTAAAAAACAAAGCAACAGAGCCTAGGGCACTTCCACTTATGGTCCTATAGCTTAGGGAAATTAAAATCAAAAAGACACAGCCACCCCAAAGTTTGGGACACCTCTGTTTACAAGAACCTCATTTACAGTACAAGTTCAACATCGCAGAAAGTGAAAAATGGATAAAGAAGTTGTGGTATTTACTTACAAAGCAATATCACTCAGCAATGAAATCTATGTCATCAGGCCCTTAGCAGCACAATGAGTGGATTCAGGTATGATGATTCTAACTGAAATAAGTCACACAGAAAAAGAAACATCATAAGATATCAGTAATACACGGAATGTAAACTTGGCTACACAGGAACTGAATTACAGAACAGAACAGGGTCTCAAATTTAGAAAACCAACTTATGCTTGCTTAAGGGGAAAGGTGAGTTGGGGTGCTGCATAAAACCAGAGATTGAAATGAGCACAGATAAAGTTCCTTAAGCCAAATATGGAATAGACAAGAGCTACCTCTTGCTCAACGAAATGGACTCAAAACCGCATATTAAATGCCTAAGAATGTACCTGACTAGTAAGTATCTTAAAACCTATGGATTGCTATGTCTCCGAAAGAGAATCAAGCATGTGTACAGGGGCATAAATGCAGCAGTGATAGGATTGGAGAGGTTCGGTGAGCAAATGAAGACCCTTTGAAGTCATATTGCATGGTACCCATTCCACGGGTTTCAACTACCCAGGTTTAAGGTATTCTTCCTTCAGGTAAAACATGCATGTGGAACCTAGAGTATGATCAACCATGTGATCGGGAGACGTGTTCAAATATGTCTCAGTTTTCGTACCCTGGTACTCGGGTGCAACATTCCAGACGCTTTACTAACACCCTCCCGACTTGGAGAGTCAGTCCCTTTAACCTCCTGTTTGGCCCAGTTTGCAATTTCTGCGGAAGATGAACAGGAATAGCGAGAACCAATGAGAGACTAGCTGGAGGTGTCTGGACGGGCAAATTTAACTCTCATTTCCCACCAGGAAGAGGAATTAACCAAAGGCTCAGCGTGCCGTGCCGGAACCAGATTAGGGCCTGAAGCCATCCTGCGGTGTTGCGGCCAGCTCAAAAGAAAGCGAGTTGAAGAAAGGAGCTCAGGGGCACTGTAATTCACAAACCTGCAGAGTTATAAATGACAGCTATCGTCCAAAATTATACTGAAGTAAGGCTGCCAAGAGGACTTGAAAGCGGGGCAGAATTGCAGGAAACCGATTTCAGGAGGCACACTGGAATTGCATTGAAAGCATAGGAAAAGAGGCAGAACGTCCACAATGATGCACTTGGCCAAAAAGGGCGTATGCGTTTTTTCCTGAATATATTCAGGAAAAAACGCATACGCCCTTTTTGGCCAACCAAGCAAGCTTGCAAAGGAAATCTGCACTACAATGAAGTCTCACTTCCCCCCGGTCAAAAGGGCCATCTGAAAAAAGTGTAAAATCCACAAAGACAGGACAGGCCATGGAGAACTGGGAGCCTTGTTATGCTGATGGGCGGGATGTAAATTGCCAACAGACACTCGGGAGAAGTGTATGGTGTTTCCTGAAACATCTAAAAAACAAAGCAACAGAGCCTAGGGCACTTCCACTTATGGTCCTATAGCTTAGGGAAATTAAAATCAAAAAGACACAGCCACCCCAAAGTTTGGGACGCCTCTGTTTACAAGAACCTCGTGTACAGTACAAGTTCAACATCGCAGAAAGTGAAAAATGGATAAAGAAGTTGTGGTATTTACTTACAAAGCAATATCACTCAGCAATGAAATCTATGTCATCAGGCCCTTAGCAGCACAATGAGTGGATTCAGGTATGATGATTCTAACTGAAATAAGTCACACAGAAAAAGAAACATCGTAAGATATCAGTAATACACGGAATGTAAACTTGGCTACACAGGAACTGAATTACAGAACAGAACAGGGTCTCAAATTTAGAAAACCAACTTATGCTTGCTTAAGGGGAAAGGTGAGTTGGGTTGCTGCATAAAACCAGAGATTGAAATGAGCACAGATAAAGTTCCTTAAGCCAAATATGGAATAGACAAGAGCTACTCCTTGCTCAACGAAATGGACTCAACACCGCATATTAAATGCCTAAGAATGTACCTGACTAGTAAGTATCTTAAAACCTATGGATTGCTATGTCTCCGAAAGAGAATCAAGCATGTGTACAGGGGCATAAATGCAGCAGTGATAGGATTGGAGAGGTTCGGTGAGCAAATGAAGACCCTTTGAAGTCATATTGCATGGTACCCATTCCACGGGTTTCAACTACCCAGGTTTAAGGTATTCTTCCTTCAGCTAAAACATGCATGTGGAACCTAGAGTATGATCAACCATGTGATCGGGAGACGTGTTCAAATCTGTCTCAGTTTTCGTACCCTGGTACTCGGGTGCAACATTCCAGACGCTTTACTAACACCCTCCCGACTTGGAGAGTCAGTCCCTTTAACCTCCTGTTTGGCCCAGTTTGCAATTTCTGCGGAAGATGAACAGGAATAGCGAGAACCAATGAGAGACTAGCTGGAGGTGTCTGGACGGGCAAATTTAACTCTCATTTCCCACCAGGAAGAGGAATTAACCAAAGGCTCAGCGTGCCGTGCCGGAACCAGATTAGGGCCTGAAGCCATCCTGCGGTGTTGCGGCCAGCTCAAAAGAAAGCGAGTTGAAGAAAGGAGCTCAGGGGCACTGTAATTCACAAACCTGCAGAGTTATAAATGACAGCTATCGTCCAAAAATATACTGAAGTAAGGCTGCCAAGAGGACTTGAAAGCGGGGCAGAATTGCAGGAAACCGATTTCAGGAGGCAGACTGGAATTGCATTGAAAGCATAGGAAAAGAGGCAGAACGTCCACAATGATGCACTTGGCCAAAAAGGGCGTATGCGTTTTTTCCTGAATATATTCAGGAAAAAACGCATACGCCCTTTTTGGCCAACCAAGCAAGCTTGCAAAGGAAATCTGCACTACAATGAAGTCTCACTTCCCCCCGGTCAAAAGGGCCATCTGAAAAAAGTGTAAAATCCAGAAAGGCAGGACAGGCCATGGAGAACTGGGAGCCTTGTTATGCTGATGGGCGGGATGTAAATTGCCAACAGACACTCGGGAGAAGTGTATGGTGTTTCCTGAAACATCTAAAAAACAAAGCAACAGAGCCTAAGGCACTTCCACTTATGGTCCTATAGCTTAGGGAAATTAAAATCAAAAAGACACAGCCACCCCAAAGTTTGGGACGCCTCTGTTTACAAGAACCTCGTGTACAGTACAAGTTCAACATCGCAGAAAGTGAAAAATGGATAAAGAAGTTGTGGTATTTACTTACAAAGCAATATCACTCAGCAATGAAATCTATGTCATCAGGCCCTTAGCAGCACAATGAGTGGATTCAGGTATGATGATTCTAACTGAAATAAGTCACACAGAAAAAGAAACATCATAAGATATCAGTAATACACGGAATGTAAACTTGGCTACACAGGAACTGAATTACAGAACAGAACAGGGTCTCAAATTTAGAAAACCAACTTATGCTTGCTTAAGGGGAAAGGTGAGTTGGGGTGCTGCATAAAACCAGAGATTGAAATGAGCACAGATAAAGTTCCTTAAGCCAAATATGGAATAGACAAGAGCTACTCCTTGCTCAACGAAATGGACTCAACACCGCATATTAAATGCCTAAGAATGTACCTGACTAGTAAGTATCTTAAAACCTATGGATTGCTATGTCTCCGAAAGAGAATCAAGCATGTGTACAGGGGCATAAACGCAGCAGTGATAGGATTGGAGAGGTTCGGTGAGCAAATGAAGACCCTTTGAAGTCATATTGCATGGTACCCATTCCACGGGTTTCAACTACCCAGGTTTAAGGTATTCTTCCTTCAGCTAAAACATGCATGTGGAACCTAGAGTATGATCAACCATGTGATCGGGAGACGTGTTCAAATATGTCTCAGTTTTCGTACCCTGGTACTCGGGTGCAACATTCCAGACGCTTTACTAACACCCTCCCGACTTGGAGAGTCAGTCCCTTTAACCTCCTGTTTGGCCCAGTTTGCAATTTCTGCGGAAGATGAACAGGAATAGCGAGAACCAATGAGAGACTAGCTGGAGGTGTCTGGACGGGCAAATTTAACTCTCATTTCCCACCAGGAAGAGGAATTAACCAAAGGCTCAGCGTGCCGTGCCGGAACCAGATTAGGGCCTGAAGCCATCCTGCGGTGTTGCGGCCAGCTCAAAAGAAAGCGAGTTGAAGAAAGGAGCTCAGGGGCACTGTAATTCACAAACCTGCAGAGTTATAAATGACAGCTATCGTCCAAAAATATACTGAAGTAAGGCTGCCAAGAGGACTTGAAAGCGGGGCAGAATTGCAGGAAACCGATTTCAGGAGGCAGACTGGAATTGCATTGAAAGCATAGGAAAAGAGGCAGAACGTCCACAATGATGCACTTGGCCAAAAAGGGCGTATGCGTTTTTTCCTGAATATATTCAGGAAAAAACGCATACGCCCTTTTTGGCCAACCAAGCAAGCTTGCAAAGGAAATCTGCACTACAATGAAGTCTCACTTCCCCCCGGTCAAAAGGGCCATCTGAAAAAAGTGTAAAATCCAGAAAGGCAGGACAGGCCATGGAGAACTGGGAGCCTTGTTATGCTGATGGGCGGGATGTAAATTGCCAACAGACACTCGGGAGAAGTGTATGGTGTTTCCTGAAACATCTAAAAAACAAAGCAACAGAGCCTAAGGCACTTCCACTTATGGTCCTATAGCTTAGGGAAATTAAAATCAAAAAGACACAGCCACCCCAAAGTTTGGGACGCCTCTGTTTACAAGAACCTCGTGTACAGTACAAGTTCAACATCGCAGAAAGTGAAAAATGGATAAAGAAGTTGTGGTATTTACTTACAAAGCAATATCACTCAGCAATGAAATCTATGTCATCAGGCCCTTAGCAGCACAATGAGTGGATTCAGGTATGATGATTCTAACTGAAATAAGTCACACAGAAAAAGAAACATCATAAGATATCAGTAATACACGGAATGTAAACTTGGCTACACAGGAACTGAATTACAGAACAGAACAGGGTCTCAAATTTAGAAAACCAACTTATGCTTGCTTAAGGGGAAAGGTGAGTTGGGGTGCTGCATAAAACCAGAGATTGAAATGAGCACAGATAAAGTTCCTTAAGCCAAATATGGAATAGACAAGAGCTACTCCTTGCTCAACGAAATGGACTCAACACCGCATATTAAATGCCTAAGAATGTACCTGACTAGTAAGTATCTTAAAACCTATGGATTGCTATGTCTCTGAAAGAGAATCAAGCATGTGTACAGGGGCATAAACGCAGCAGTGATAGGATTGGAGAGGTTCGGTGAGCAAATGAAGACCCTTTGAAGTCATATTGCATGGTACCCATTCCACGGGTTTCAACTACCCAGGTTTAAGGTATTCTTCCTTCAGCTAAAACATGCATGTGGAACCTAGAGTATGATCAACCATGTGATCGGGAGACATGTTCAAATATGTCTCAGTTTTCGTACCCTGGTACTCGGGTGCAACATTCCAGACGCTTTACTAACACCCTCCCGACTTGGAGAGTCAGTCCCTTTAACCTCCTGTTTGGCCCAGTTTGCAATTTCTGCGGAAGATGAACAGGAATAGCGAGAACCAATGAGAGACTAGCTGGAGGTGTCTGGACGGGCAAATTTAACTCTCATTTCCCACCAGGAAGAGGAATTAACCAAAGGCTCAGCGTGCCGTGCCGGAACCAGATTAGGGCCTGAAGCCATCCTGCGGTGTTGCGGCCAGCTCAAAAGAAAGCGAGTTGAAGAAAGGAGCTCAGGGGCACTGTAATTCACAAACCTGCAGAGTTATAAATGACAGCTATCGTCCAAAAATATACTGAAGTAAGGCTGCCAAGAGGACTTGAAAGCGGGGCAGAATTGCAGGAAACCGATTTCAGGAGGCACACTGGAATTGCATTGAAAGCATAGGAAAAGAGGCAGAACGTCCACAATGATGCACTTGGCCAAAAAGGGCGTATGCGTTTTTTCCTGAATATATTCAGGAAAAAACGCATACGCCCTTTTTGGCCAACCAAGCAAGCTTGCAAAGGAAATCTGCACTACAATGAAGTCTCACTTCCCCCCGGTCAAAAGGGCCATCTGAAAAAAGTGTAAAATCCAGAAAGGCAGGACAGGCCATGGAGAACTGGGAGCCTTGTTATGCTGATGGGCGGGATGTAAATTGCCAACAGACACTCGGGAGAAGTGTATGGTGTTTCCTGAAACATCTAAAAAACAAAGCAACAGAGCCTAGGGCACTTCCACTTATGGTCCTATAGCTTAGGGAAATTAAAATCAAAAAGACACAGCCACCCCAAAGTTTGGGACGCCTCTGTTTACAAGAACCTCGTGTACAGTACAAGTTCAACATCGCAGAAAGTGAAAAATGGATAAAGAAGTTGTGGTATTTACTTACAAAGCAATATCACTCAGCAATGAAATCTATGTCATCAGGCCCTTAGCAGCACAATGAGTGGATTCAGGTATGATGATTCTAACTGAAATAAGTCACACAGAAAAAGAAACATCATAAGATATCAGTAATACACGGAATGTAAACTTGGCTACACAGGAACTGTATTACAGAACAGAACAGGGTCTCAAATTTAGAAAACCAACTTATGCTTGCTTAAGGAGAAAGGTGAGTTGGGGTGCTGCATAAAACCAGAGATTGAAATGAGCACAGATAAAGTTCCTTAAGCCAAATATGGAATAGACAAGAGCTACTCCTTGCTCAACGAAATGGACTCAACACCGCATATTAAATGCCTAAGAATGTACCTGACTAGTAAGTATCTTAAAACCTATGGATTGCTATGTCTCCGAAAGAGAATCAAGCATGTGTACAGGGGCATAAACGCAGCAGTGATAGGATTGGAGAGGTTCGGTGAGCAAATGAAGACCCTTTGAAGTCATATTGCATGGTACCCATTCCACGGGTTTCAACTACCCAGGTTTAAGGTATTCTTCCTTCAGCTAAAACATGCATGTGGAACCTAGAGTATGATCAACCATGTGATCGGGAGACGTGTTCAAATATGTCTCAGTTTTCGTACCCTGGTACTCGGGTGCAACATTCCAGACGCTTTACTAACACCCTCCCGACTTGGAGAGTCAGTCCCTTTAACCTCCTGTTTGGCCCAGTTTGCAATTTCTGCGGAAGATGAACAGGAATAGCGAGAACCAATGAGAGACTAGCTGGAGGTGTCTGGACGGGCAAATTTAACTCTCATTTCCCACCAGGAAGAGGAATTAACCAAAGGCTCAGCGTGCCGTGCCGGAACCAGATTAGGGCCTGAAGCCATCCTGCGGTGTTGCGGCCAGCTCAAAAGAAAGCGAGTTGAAGAAAGGAGCTCAGGGGCACT